>NC_073720.1:78831291-79007327 GCF_023634085.1 Falco cherrug
GTTGCTTTTCTGCAAGCTAAAGACGTTACAAATCCAGACAAACCTCTGAGCCCATCGAGATACCTACAGTTCAGAAAGAGAAAATGTTTACAAAAAGATTCTACACTCTTACAAAAGGGAAGGAAGTGGGGTGCATTTTAGAATAAATTCACCTACTTTTCCATGTTGTGCAACATAAAAAAATACATACTTACAGCCTGTTTGGGGGTGTATTCATTATGAAGTACAAATGAGAATAATTAAGACATACTGTGACATTCTCGGGGAGGAGGCAAAGTGGTTTGGAAAACGAATTTGCAGTGAAGAACTTCAGCTGTCAGCTAGAAATACCATAGAAGCATTAAAAAATCCCACAGTCCAGCTTCATCTCTGCACCTCATTTGAGCATAACTTTCACAGGGTTAACTGCTGTTCTGCTTGGGTTTCCCTGTAGATGAAGGTGAACCAATAATTACTTGTTATTTGTGTGGGGTTTATGAAGATCGTTTGATTTATGCTTGTTTCTGATGCATTGCTTTCAAAAAGTTAATTTCTATATAAATCTGAATAACCTTTTAACTAAAATCTTAGTGAAAAAGTGAAACGTGCATGAGGTTGTTGTTCGAGATCTTGTACCCCTCTGAAGCTTCTGAAATTTTTGTTGGAAGAGGAAGTAAAATAGCTTCTTAAGCGGGGAGACAGTGAGGGGACGGGGAGTGGGAAGGACGGGGAACTTCTAGAGCACAGACTTTTTACAGAAGGGGTTCCTGTAAGGTATCATTAAAAGATGCCAGGCCTTGGGTGTAACTGGTGGGTTCACTCTCTCACAGATTGTACAGACCCCAAAGCTGTGTGCACCTCATGAAGAAGAGCAGAAACTTGTTACTGCAGCCTGGGTGGTTGTTGTGGGCAGATGGTTTGCGGTCCTGTACCCCTGCCTGCGTGGCTGGCATGGATTCACTCCCATTCAGCCCACCGCTGATTCCCCCAGATAGCCTGAACCTCACATCGGGGAGAGGTGGTGGGGCTGAGGTTTATTAAACAACGTTTGAGGCAGTGGTTGGAACATGAATATAGCTCTTTTCTGTTAATTGACAGAATTAAGTCAATGCTATAGCGTAGTTTCTTGTATTTCAGTCGCCATGAGAAATTATTTTCTGCTGAAAATCCTAGTGAAATTAGTGCTTGTAAAGGCACAGAAGCTCCCTATCAAGAATACGGTACGCAACCGAGGGAGTAAAATCCTTACAAATCATGGATGTGTTTATTCAGTTTTGGCCTTGGGAACAAACAATCATAAAACAGGATTGCAGATCTTACGCATAGACATATTTGGGTTGCTAATTATAGATAGATGTAAAACATAAATTCTTCTCAAAACTTTTCAGCAGTAAACTCAAAGTTTGGCAACAGCTTGTCTGGTGGGGATTTTTTAGCCTTAAACATTCATTTGTTTAGAATGGCTGTGCTGGGGATGAAATTAACAAATAGCAAAGTAAAACATACTAATGGCATGTTTTATACTTCCCAGCGTAAAGGTGCTATATATGGTGAAATACGGTGAATACAGTTCTGCATGCAGATAAGAGACAGACCTAATGCAGTGAGGAATTAGAAGGTAGTAACAGAAAGGAAATGAAGAGTTTATTGTTTTTATGGCTCTAATATCCATTAAAAGTTAGTAACACAGCAGGTGACAGTTTGCGTAAGTGTAAAGTGAATGTTTTGAAATAAATAGCAGTTGGGTGACCTGGGGTGTCAGGGCTCTAGACAAGGGTGTGTGTTTGTCAATATATCCTACATGTTTTACAGACTCCTCAGGGAACAGGGGAAGATACAATTTCACCTTTTCTGTGCCAAAACATTTTAATTATATCTTCTTCCAAGTACAGCGGTTCAGTAACCAAGGAGCTGACATTGATGCATGTGTTGATAAAGCTGCAAACATTCAAAATGAGATTAACAAAGATTTTGAGGAAAGGGTGACAGCTAATTTTGCACAGTATTCTGCATCTAATTCAGGTCAGTGTAATGACAGAATATTTTATAACTGTTGTGTCATCCAGAGGGACTTTTATGATGCTTTGTGTTTTTGAAGATTTGTGTATATGAAAGTATAGTTCTTAATACATCATTCAAACAGGTTATAACTGTTTTATTGAACGTCTGTTGGTTGTAGCCATAAACAAGAATAAACTTAAGCATTTAGAAGCAATTTTACGTATCCACCGGCTTTCATCACAGTAATAGGTTCCTTTTGTCTAATTCACCTTGAAAGTATTGACTTAAGATGTGAAACGGAACCAAAACTACCGTGCCTGTTTTGCGGCGTCACTTAATGTTTGCAGAAAGATCGGGCAGAAAGTTATATTAAGTGTATTTAAATAATCAAACTGTAGTTTCTTTGTATTTTGTGAGACCTTTTGAGAACATCTCAATGTATTTCTGCTCTATTCTCCTACTTGTTTGAAGGCAACTGACATTCTTCTTTCACTTTTTGTTTGTGAAATTTTCTCCTTTTTTTTATCCACTCACTTCTCCATCTGCTTTCACTTTTGTTTGCTTGGGCCGTCTCTCATCCCAACTTGATAATGAGGAATGTGGTGTGACCCTGACCTCTATCAGCCCATGCATGACCTTCTGACTCCCCCACATAACCTCTGACCTTCTCTTTGACAGCTTGATTAATTACCCTGTGTTATGATTTATGAGTAAGTACTATGTAAAAATAATAGACAACAGGTGGTCCTCTAAAAACTTTCTGTGGCATGTTTTCTTTTCCTGCCTAACCTGATGAGCTATTTTAAGTTGGGAACTTCGTGGGACAATGTGTGTTTGGCAGCAACACAGCATTTTTACACACTTGGACACAGTGCTGGAATTCAGGCAGCCGAGGTGTAGCCGGGGTGGAAATATCGCAAAGTGTTAGCAGGGTGCAGTTGCCAAAATGTACATTGGGTGGAAACAGAAAGCGGAGTCAACTGACATTTCAGGCGTTTCAGTCTCAGGTCACGTCTTGAGAAAATTGCTCAAATAATGGAGGGGGCATTTTTCAAGCTGAGCTGCATCTCCAACAGCTATGTTTACTTTAACGCTTCACTAGTGACTTCTGATTGGTTGTCATGACCTCATCCCACTGTTGCACCTACGATGTCGCAACAGTGACATAGATGCACCCTTCCCATGGAAAAGATGGGCAATGAACAGAGCATACATCTTTCAGAAAGATGAATGGACGCCGCTGTGTCTGCTTTAACCACGGGCAGGTTTAAGAGCTGAGCACTTTGAGTTGCATTTCCCCTGGGAATTAACTCCGGTCTTGTCGCCAGCAATCCACATAGCAAACCTGAAAATTCAGGTTGATAAAGCTTAGGAAAATGATCTCTCACAGACCCGCGCTGGCAGTCCAGAAAGATAGTTACATAGGTCAAAAGATTCCTCTCCAGCCCTGACCTCTCTGGTCACATATGGTGTCCCATCTTGGTGGATTAATATGCAGAGCCGAATGCTTTCAGCTCATTATTCATGTGGCCAGGCAGGGGAGATTTCAAAAGATTTTGAATGTACCTCAAATACTTTGGGGCTCTGTGTTTTTTAACCTGACTCTTGCTATCAGAGGCAATAATTCTAGTATTCCTTTCGTTTCGAACATCTCGCTTGAACTTCCAGTGAGAGGCAGAAAGTACCGCTCCATTTCTGGCCCATGTATTACAGTGGAAAAGGCCCTTCTACGTTGTTCTGGCTTTGTAGTAAAGGTATTGTAAACGAGATTCATGGTTCTTTCCAGCACTTGATTTTATCCGCCTGCTTTTCCTTCTGCCATCGTTTGCTGGCTCAACCAGAAGCATTAATTGTATTTGTGTTTATGAACCTGAAATTGGCGTTTGCATACAGTCCTCTACCCCCAGGAGCAGCTACCTGGAGGATGCTAGTAGTTAAGTGTAGATTACATATTACTTGCCTTTAAGCGCTGAAATTTGGGGAAATAGCTGTTAATTGGGTGGTTTTGTCTGAGAGAGAAGCTGTAATTGTATCCACTGAACTCAGGGATTAGAGGCTGGGATTGTATTTATCAGTGTCTGTCCTGATTATTGCTTCTCATCACAGATACACTAATGGGGGATGCAGGCAGACCTTGGCTTCTGTGCAACATCTGCATTCTCTCAGACATGTGGTAGGGCATGGGGCTTGGCTTGGTTCAGTCAGCTGAAGACTGGGGGGTGGGGGGCCGTCGTCCCAAAGTTCAGCGTTTTGCTGTGAAAAAAACTTTACCCTTTAGAGAGAGGTTTCTCCTTCTGTGTGCACTGGACACACAAGAGAGAACTACTCTACTCTTACGTCTGCTGAAAACACACCTACTGATTTACTAATGGTGGCAAGCTTTAAAAACTCTCCTGGATGACAGTACATCATGGGTCACTACATCTTAATAATGCTGTAAGCTCATAGTAGCTGAAACTGATATTTTTAATGACATTGCGAGCGAGGTACACGCTTCTGAACACTACTTCCCTTTAAAAAGCTATTTTTTAATGAATGTGATTTTGACTTTGCTTAACAGTCATGCCAAAGACTGTGTATCTTGCCTGTTATTAAAGCTTGCAAAAGGCTTGCTTTTAAGGTGTTAGTGGTCCGGTGTGCTCTGTTTTGCATGGACTTGCTCTGTGCTCAACCCCAATGCATTAGCAAGGAGTTCCACCTTTGTTTTAATTTTCTGATTGCACTGAACTTTAATGGTGCACCTATGCCCACATGAAATACATTTTTAAAAAACCTAATTGAGCTTAAAAGCCACATTGTTTGCATAGATGTTATTTAGAGCCGAGTATGTTTCTTCAGTGGAAAATGCTTGGGCTAAGTAAGACTGAATGAGAAAGGTGGTAACTGGGTACGATTTTACCAGTCGTTTTGGTTTTCTGTGTTGATTCATACATCTTACTGTCAGGTCTTCTTTGTGGTGCCATTGTTTACATCTTGCCATTTAGGATGCAGAAGCATGAGGGAAAGGGAAATAAGCTACATTATGTAAGCAAAACAGTCTGAAAAGAGACTACTTTCCTAGAGAAAGCCTTATGAATTGTAAGATTTTTAATTATTTTCCTCAGTTATGGGAAAACCTATCTCAGTTACTAATTATTTTAAATGTACTGGCAGGAAAGGCTTGCAATCAGGGAGAAATTAAAAAAAAAGAAGATGTAAAGGGAGACATGTTACACTGCTTAAAATATAATTGATAAAAATCCTTTAATTGATTTATGAAATAGTGAATTTAAAAATGGAATCATATTTCATCTGTTGATGTCTATGTGAAAAATTGACATTGTGTCCTCGTAAAATTGGACAAATGAGTCATGTAATTTTCACTTACATAATCAATAACTTAGACAAATTCTACTTCTTTGATGATTTATGTGTCTGTTTTGTGGTCAGCCTAAAGTGGACACAGAGTTTCATATCCCTGTAACACTTGTAGACCTGTAATAAACACATGAATTTTGCATTTGGCATTGCATAGAAAGCCAAACAAATCGATAACGCACAACGTCTGTGCTCAGAACGAGCAGGTCAAGGAGATGAACAGCACAGAGAGCCCCAAACCCACCAGCCTGCCATGTACCGTGGAAAGGTGGTGCTGCTCAGCCACTAGTGAGCACCGAAACCCATCCTTTCGTCCAAGGCGTGTAATTTAGGGGTGTCTGTAAGTGGCAATTCTCCCCTGCAACGGGTTTGGGGCTTTTTGACTTTTCCGCGTTGGACATGCTATGTGTTGACAGCACAGTGTTGTGTGTTAGTGTAACCAGCAGCGACGTGGGTAGATGCTAAACCTTGCCATCTTTAATTTCCCATTTTCCTTTGCCCTTCCCCTTTTGATTATTTATTTATGTGCCTGTTTGTCGATGTTTTTCCTAGTTCAGTTCCCTCAGCAGGGAGGGCAGGGGAGCGACATGACAGCAGACCACTTACTCACGGCGCCGCATCTAGCAAGGAGGCAATTTTCTCTTTGGCCTATGGTGACCTTTTTTGACTACGTCCCTTACGCCAGAGACAGTGTCCTGAATGCCTCTATTTCACCCTGTTTAGTAGAGTGCAACCGTGCCCTTTAACTTGGTTTTTGGTGGGAGGAGAAGCTACGGCAGACGTTTGAGAAGGGCACAAGGACGAGGGGTAGGAACTCCCTTCAGATGCGATTTTGATAACTAGCCGAGTGTGTCCAACTGTAGAAAATCACCGAGTGACAATCTGTCTACCTGACAGTGGCCACAATGCACTACAAGGTTTGTGAATGGCTCTACAGATTAGAATAAAGCAAGCCCAAATAAAGTATCTTTTGTTGGCGTGGGCTTGGTTTGCTGTGGCCAGCTAGGTATCGGGACCTCTTTGATCCTTGTGCCTAGCCCAAGTGTAAAACGCAGCACCAAGTGAAAAGCCAGAATAAAGCTGTTCAGTTAGGTAATTAATACAGACGTTTCCAAAAAGTAAGTCTTTATCAAAATTTACTTTTAAAGGACAGCTTGATTTTGACTGGGAACCCATGGTAACTTTAAGGACTCATCTGTTAAATGCACGTGCTTCTCTTTTTCTCCCTGCATTTGCGATTATATCTTCCGCGAGTGTTACAATTCTTCTGTGATTTGCCATCATTTAAAAATCATAATAAAATGATTGGCTGATTTATTCAAGATTTATTTCTCATTCATAAATTCATGTATTTTTCAACCGGCTCATTTTCTGAGGCACAAAAATGCAGCTGGTATGCTCAAAAGCATCCTGCAGGTCACGAATTTTCACTGGGTTGGTTGAATACAGGACATAATCCCAGTGAAGTTTTAGAGCAGATTTAAAGATGTACTTAAAAGTCATCCTCAAAGTAAAAGAGTTGACTTGTAAGCAATACCACTAAATCGTTTTTGGTATTGATTCATTGCTACTGCTGCTATTGGCTTCTGCATGGCATGCTGCTTGTCAGCTAGACAAAAGGTTTTACTATTTTAAACTGCAGTGAATAATTTTTCACATGCTTTCTTTTATTTTATTTTATATATATAGATATATATGAAATCCCTACATCCTTTTTATTTTAAAGGTTTTTGTTGGCTGGGTATAAGCTTTTTATTCATCATTATGTGGTGTTCTTAAAATAATATTTTGCTTTTAGTTCTCCTACTGTTTTCTCAAAAAGTCATATAAAGTGCTTATGAATAAAACAACATATTAAATTATTTTAAAGGTAAAACAGGCAACTTTTCTGATGCTGAGGGATGTGTATGAGCATAAGTGCATGCACAGACACATTCACACATCAATATCCCTTTAATGACAGAAATGAAACAAAATGAATATTCTTAAAATACCCCTCTATAAATTATGTTGTGTGAAGTTACTGAAATAAATACAAAAGTTTTTAAAAGCATTAAAGTAAGTGCAAGGCATTTTCAAGCATTAAATCTCCCTTTTCATATTTCTTCTTTTTGTGTGTGTGTGTGTGTCTCTCTCTCTTCTAAAACAGGAAGGCTATGGAGTAATAGTACTGAATCCCAATGAGAACTATATTGAAGTGGAGAAGACAAAAGCCCAAGTACAGCTGTCTTCTGATAGCTCAGATGAACCTGCAGAAAAGAGGGAAAGAAAAGATAAAATCCAGAAGGAAACAAAGAAGCGACGTGACTTCTACGAAAAGTATCGAAATCCACAAAAAGAAAAAGAAACTATGCAGATGTATATTAGAGTAAGTTTCTTTTGCCCTTCTTTAATGATGCATAGATATGTTTACTGTCCGTATTGCCTAACAAACAGCATGCTTTTTTAAAAACAAACACATTACCGAGATGGCATTCAAGAGTTTATACAGAGTTTCTGGCTCTTTATTCTATTGATATTGTTTGTCACTTATTGAACGTGAAGTTTTGGAAGAGTTACAAAACATTCCTTTCTAATTTCAAAGGGGAACTTCAAATAAACCCCAGAGGAGCTCACTGGTGCTATCAAGAAAGAGAATGATTTAAGGAAGACTTTGTAAAAATGATTTTATAAACAGAGGTGTACATAAGAAACACTTTCTAGTGCAGCTTAGGCAACCTATCAGCTTCAGATGTCATGCATGCATTTATTGTATTATATTGGCTTGTACTGGGGAGGCAGTGGTTATAGCCTGATAGTTTTTTAACATATTACCTGCTGAATTAATAATGTGTTGTGGAAAATACCGGTGTTCATCTTGTGTGGTAGCAGATTTACCCTATAATATATTGTTTTCATATGAGCAGCCATCCATTGTGTTTCAGCTGAACTTCTGAAGGCAGATAAAGAAGGCGAGTTATTAATATCTTAATAAATATTTAAGCTAGAATAGTTCGAGAATGGCGTAATGAGGAAACTCTGTCCCTTGCTCTTTTCTTACTCAGTGAACCTTTGCACTTTGTAATGCTACCAGCATGGGATCGTTATAACAGCGCTACCCGAGGATTTCTAATTCTGCAGGGGGCACAAACAATATTATTTGCACTTTGACACATTCTGCTTCATATACATACTGTGCATTATACATTCAAGACTGAGTCACGCAATTTCCATAGCCCTTATTGTGAAAGTTAGCATTTTCATTCAATAGTAAAACGTCAGAAACACCACAAGGTAGATAAAACAGTAAAAATGTATATGCCTTTCCAGTGTGAAAAAGAAAAATCCAGCAAAAGACATGTGAGAATCATCCTAGATTTTAATGTTTTATTAATTGTGGTTTAACAGTCTTTGTAGGAGGAATACAGCTCTGCTGGCTACTTAAAAGGGTTTGTAACCTGGGTGTGAGTTTATCACTAACACCATAAATATTACTGTTCCTTTTGAGAAATATCTCGCTAGTGAGTATGGGAAACAAAAGGGTGCATATACATATTCAAAGCGCACTGTTTTTTCTGTCCACTGCTGTTTGCAAGGGATGCCATTCTGCCTACCGGCCAGACCCAGCTTTATAAGGCAGGCAGCCAGGCTTGTCTCAAGGTCCATCAGAAGTCAGTGTTGCTGTATTGCCCAGAAAGACATCTAGTCACCGTGTTGGTCTTCTTTTTTTTTAATACCTTTTTAGCCATTCCACCTTCTTGTGGCTCTTCTTCTTGATGAGGCATGAAATTTGGTTTCAGGGGTTTGACCCCAAAAACACAAAATGCATGACTCCATCCCATTTTCTTTTTTGCGCAGCTCTGTGCCTCAATTATGACTTGACATTCCCTTTCTTTGGTTTTGTTTTTTTTCTCAAAACAAGGGAAGAAGTAGCATAAGTTCTAGTGAAAGTGTGGGTGGTGGTCTCCTTTCCTGGGCATATTACCTGAAATTGCGTTGTCTGATGC
Source organism: Falco cherrug (assembly GCF_023634085.1). Classification (NCBI taxonomy): domain Eukaryota; kingdom Metazoa; phylum Chordata; class Aves; order Falconiformes; family Falconidae; genus Falco; species Falco cherrug. The sequence continues at coordinate 78,840,615 of NC_073720.1, forward strand.
AGTCAGTATTTTATTCTAAAAGAATTCTTTGGATTTTTTTCTTTAATCGGCTCTAGTACAGAGAGGTTTTTTTAAACAGAATGAAAAGCATCTCTGCTTTGGTGTGTGGCAGGACAAATTACTGCAATTTGCTTGCCTACCCGTTTCTGAAACAAAACTGGGGAGTGCCATTAGACTGCCATTTACTCTGTTGGGCAGAACTGCTAAGTCTGTAGGTGGTTGCAAGAGGAGCTGTGAGCATAGTGTGCTCTGCTCCACCTTCCTGGCCACAGGCACAGTTGTCAGCCTGTCCAGGCATTGCATGATGCAAAAAAAAAAGAAAAATGGTTCAATGCATATTTGCAGTGTATTTCTTGCCTCCCATGCTTGCGTCCGTAGGATTACATGTGCAACAGGAATCACTACTCATTTGCACCCTGGGACTTGCTGCCGGGCTTACCGCAACCACGGGCTGCTGGCGGTATGGTGTTGGAGCTGGTTTGGGGTAATCTCAAAGGGCAATTTAGATATGACCCTTACTTACTGCGTAGCAATGCGTACATTTGACTCACTGGGCTCTTGAAACAAAACATGTCGTGCCGCAGAAATGTTTAAGGATGGTATGTGTTTCATAAAGAACTCATCAAAGAGTTTTGAAAAACTTGAGCAAGCCTTACATCATCTTTGCCAAGCAGGGACAACTGGTACAGAGGGACTGGAGGAAAAATACCCTCACAAGAAGGTGTCAAACATTGAAGGAAAATTTGTTTGTGTCAGATATGCTGGAGAAGTTGTTTCAGACTGTTAAATAATAGGAGTAAATATCATCAGTTATGTTATCATAGGGTCACTGAGAACTGTTGTGATCTGATAAGGAAATGCCATTTGAACAAATTAAAGCTGTGTGGATGATGCCCCCACTTGTGCAGTTAGATTTTCCAAGAACTGGAAAAATTCAAGTCTTCCACAGTGAATTTCTTGAAGTATTTTCTTTATTTTCATAGGGACAAAAAAAAAAAAAAAAAAAAAAGCTGAGATACTCAAAACCACGTAAAAGCAGAGTCTTAAAATACAAAATCTCAAATTGCACTGTATTTTTGTACAAAATGGGTACAAATAAAAACGACTATGGGAGTGTGTAGTGCATTAAGCATAGTGCTTGAAAGATCAAAGTGCTTATTGTTTCATGCTGGAAGTTTCCTTAACTATGAAATAATGTACTTTCTGGCATATATTATAGCTTGTTAAAGGGACTGATTTGGTCTGGGCAATAAACATCATGTCAAACATTATGGCAGAAAAACCTGCCTAATATGTTTTGTAATAAGACAGAATTTTTTGTTCTTGAAAACATCTGCCAACTGAATTCACGAGTGAAGACAGAAAATGTCATCAATTCAGTAACAATCTTATAAATTTGGTTTCTTTTTTGTCAATGCAAACTGAGGGAAAAAACTTCTTGATAATCAGCATTGACTATAATCCTTTATGGAATGATTAAACAAAAGCATTTTACTTTTATATAACATGCTAATGAATGCATATGAATTTTAATACTGTTACTGTTCAGATTTTAACAAGCATATTGCCAGCAGATCATTTTAAAAGCATCTGGTTTTTAATGTGTTGAACGGAGGATTGAGTCAAATAGCTAAATATATACATACATGCTTTTAAAAAAAACATTTCTATCCTTACTTATAGATACTACCATTTTTTCTTAGACCACCAGAGGCTGCTGCTGTACATATTGGCTAATGCTTCCCCCCAGAAACCCTAGCCAACCTTCATTTATTACTGAGCTAAACTGAGAATTTGTTGATCTCTAACCTTTTTCTATGGAAACAGATCATACAGGCTTAAATGTGACATGATTATTCCCTCCATCCTCCAAGCCATCTCCCACTCCCTACAGATTTTCACATTGACAGTGTCTTCTCTATGTTAAAAGACACTTAGAAATGTAAATCAGTATTTATCCCTTTCTAAATAGCATTCACCACTTAAACAAGTATACTGAATGGATTCTGAAATGTTATTAAAGGAAAAAGTATAAATTGCATAATTTTATAATAACAGTAATTTGCAATAATGTTGTTGCCACAATAGTTGAAGGCTATCAAAGAGGCGACGAAGAAAGTAGGAAGAAGTACTTTTATTGGACCAACTGATGGGGTCAGGTTTTCTGGGCAAAAGGGTACTGTTTTAAGAAGGTACTGCCTTTTTAAAAGTACTTTTGAAAAAACGTACTGCCTACAAAAGGGCAAAACAAGCCTTTCCTAGGCCTGTCTGCTAGGAATTTTGTCCGTTGGTTTTTTTTTTCCACTGAGCTTAGCTGCTTTAATAGTTCTTAATGCAAATATTTTTACTGTAGCACAGTCTGTAACAATGCTATCTATACTGATAGCGTATCAATGAAATCAAATTAATTTTGGATGTGGCATAGTTTTTGTAAATAATTTTTCCCCGTTTTCTGTGAGAGACTAAATAGGAAAAGATCATGTGCAGCTAATTAATTTGTTTTACTAAAAATGGATGCATCAGGATAATTTGTGCCAGTATTTAGGAGAAAGTGGCAACAAGCAGGTTTATTAATACACGGTTAAGTACGCGGCGACTGCTGGTGGGCAGGAAATCCTGGCAAGCGCTGGAGCACAGTTGTGCCGTTTCTGCTTATTGTTCGGCAGGGCTGACACGAGGCATCGCCCAGCTGAAGGTCACCGCAGAGTGTCCGCCTGTGCCGGGTGACCTTTCGGTGCAGCGGGTTTATTTGGCGTGGGAGACGGGGCCATGTCCCGGCGTAGCAGCGGTCCCGCCAGCTGTGCGGGTCTGGCCCTGCGGCCGTCCCTGGCCAGGCACAGGCTCCCGCTGCCTGCTCTGCGACTTGGCACGGCACGCGTCTGCTCTCGTCCAGAGCCTGCATGACTGCATTAGCGCGCTGCTGAGACCAGGCTAATAAGCCCTTTATTCCACCAGAAGAGACAAAATGACAAGCGCCAGGCAGATAGCTCCCAAGAGGTAAGGGACATGCTCCAGCACAGAGGAAGTCTGTGGGTGACCTGGACATCACGGCTCGAACCTCCAAAGACTCACTCCAATGTTTATATCACAACGCCTGGGGATTTTCCCCATTTTACAACTACCAGCATTACTTTACACAGACCTTTAAAATAACACATGGTTTTGCTTTGTACGTATTTACCTTTCAAAGCTCGTCACTTCCTTACGTTCCTGAGAAATCTTATTCCAAGCAACAGCAAAATCATGCTGGCAAGCCCATGAGAACTGCTTAGAAACCACCATGGCTTTATTCTTCTCACCACTGGGCGTTCAGAGTTTATAAAAAAGACTGCATTTCAGGTGCTGGGTCATAAAAGTGTAGTGACATTCTGGGTGCTGCGGGATGTCTGAGACACCTGGAGAGATCTGGCCAGGGTCTTGCAGGACCTGCACTGCTAAGAGACCTGCCACCAGCTTGGCCGAGCAGCTGGAAGGCAAAGCGGAGAGCTCTAAAGCATCTACAGTGGCACTGAGCACCCCCAGTCAGGCCTCTGCGTCATTCCTAAAGGGTCAGATAAGCTTTAGGTTCCTACAGTAGTCTCTATATAACAGGAAGAATATGTATGTATATTTCATTCTATAGATACCACAGTGAACAAGCAACTTGCATTAAACAGCTGAATTACGTAGAGTTTAAATTGTAGCAGCATTCAATAATCTATGCATAGGCTATTTAGCTTGTGCAGTTAAAGTAGGTATTCTAAAGAATCCAGAGATTTTAAAGACTTCTTATGGTATGTTTTGCATCTACTAGTCCAGAAAAGTTATATTTGTCTTCTTTTCCTTGAGCAAGTGAGAAATCAGAGACACAGATAATCACTGAAGGAAGATTTTGCATCTCTTCAAGAGCACCACTGGCTCTTCTTCCTGCCGTACCCTCTCTTTGTTCTGCATTTCACAAGTATGGTTTAATCAAAGAAAAGGAATAAATTGGGGCCATCTAGCTTTGGTGTCTTTCAAACATTCATTACGCGATGCTGACAAAATGTGCTTTGTTAGATCCGGCTCCTAAAATTTGAGGCAAGCAGTGTGAGTTTCCAAAAGAAAGAACCAGCTTGTGTCTCTCCTCCCGCCGTGAGCTGTGCGGTGCTCCTGTTGTGCTAAAAAAGACTGTCTCTCACAGGTCAGGTGAGTCCTCCTTCCTTTCAGATGGGATTCATGCTTAGTAAACCTGGCCAGTTAGCAAGCTAATGGTAAAAAAAACTAGCTCAGCAGAAAGCGGACCTACTTGTTGAAGGCAAAGGTGAATTGAATTACTCAAACTTCTCGTACTTGGACGCTGCCTGTCTTTGATTGTGGAGTGATGGCAGCGAAGGACTGAAAAGACCTCATAGGTCTTCTGGTCTGTCCTCCTGCCAGTACAGATTGCTCTCAGCAAGTATTGTTTATCCAACAGAATCAAAGGATAACATATTTTATGCTGATATCCAAAACAGGGATAATGTCCTCTAATGTACTGCACGCAGTCGTGTGTTTTAATGCTAGATTATTACCGTGTGTTTGGGAGAACTGGCAGAAAAAAATTTAGCAGGGGCTTAAGTGGCAGCATACACTTCTTTGCAAAACTTGGAGATTCTTTGCATGTTTTTTTCTTGGGAACCAGTCAGCCATAAGAGCCTTGATAACAGTGAGAGATGATGAAATTTAGTTTCCGAGAGAAATACATATAGTCATCTTAAGATGAGTGGTACTGTTGCAAAATAACCCTTTTCTGTGGGGACACCCCCTCCCACCCCACTCTAGAAATATCTATGGGTATTGAGTAGGGGGTTGCAAGAACCATACCACGATGTGTGGAGGTCAGGAAAACAACATTTGTGGAGTCCTAGGAAATGAATGTCAGCAGACAGGGAACCGGGGCACAGGATGCACAGTACGTTCAAGGACGTTGTTTTCACCTCATATGCTACAGAAAACAAAGTGAAAATTCAGGAAAAAATATTAAAAAAAAAAAAAATCCAGCTTTTGGATTAAGATAGATCTCATAGTTCCTCTGTCGTCTGCTTGGCTGCCTGCAGCAGTGACAGCTGACAAAAGGGGCTAGAAGTAGTGAAGGAAACGGTGGCATGGAGGAATGTGGAATAAACTGCCCCCCAAAAAATGTCAGTTCCTACCCTGCAATTCATAGGTGGCTGACAGTTTGGAAAATTAATTAATATAACCCTTTCATTTGTTACGTTTTAAAATCCTTAGGAGTAAAGGCTTTTACTAAGTAAAATGCTTACTTTTTGTGAATTTACTTGCCATGCAATGTTGTTTTGAATTATTTACCTCTTAAGAACAAGTTTTATCTTTACAATCAGCTCATTGTCATCCCTGTACAGGCAAAGAAATATGCCTTATTGTGAGCTCTGAGGAGAACGGAGTCATGACCTCCTTTCTTGCTATGCCTTAGTGAACTCCATAGCTGATCAGCACGCCCTGAGAACTCCCTTTTACCAACTTCAGAGCTGTTAACTTCATTTTCATAGTGTCCAGACAGAAGGCTTTCCTAAAGTAGTATGTTCTATGCTATCTCCAGCCACGAGCTCATCTAAATTTTGAGAAATCTTCCCGTTCCTCTCTCAGCTGAATCCTTGTTTTATCCTCCTCTCCCTGGCTAAAAGCTGATGCTAAACTGATCAAAAATGCTTTTTCGTCTTTTGTGGTCGGTAGCAGGTTTTCTCCTCTGAATGGGCTGCATGCTGTTCAGCCACACTCTTCGACACTTTGTTATTTAACAGTTGATTCTCATTCTCTGTCTCTGTAGTTTTTGATCAGTACTTGGCAAGAGTGAATTTGTCAATACACAAAGAGTTATATTTTTCTTTATTACCAAGTAATACTCGAATTTTAGTTAGTTTTCCCAATAGATGGCACTGCTTGGAGAGAAACCACTGAATACAATAAGACCAAGGTGCATTTAGAGTTACCAGGAGTGGTGTCTGCTGAGGAGCCTTGCTTGTTCTGGCCTCTTAAGCAGCAGTTTGAGAGTTTCTAGTTTGGTACTTTTAGCAAAAGTGTGGAGTGAGAAATGTATTACAGCCATATTGAATAGGTTATTCAGAAAGGAGGGGACGTCCCTGGGTTAGTAGCTCTTGACCAATATAATCACGCTGCTTCTGTTTCTGGTGAGCAGTGTGAGTAATTATGGGGACTGCACATCAGGGCTGCATCGGCTCCAGTTGCTCTTCTGCACTTAGATCATATAGCAGGAGGGATCCTTCATTCGCTGTCAGGATGTGCTGAAATAATTCACCATGCATCCAGCCAAGTGTCAGTTTTTTAGTTCTTTAATAAAATGCTGCTCCTGGTTGCCATGCCTCTACACCTCTAAAAAAAAAAAAAAAAAAACGCAAAGATATTACCTCTGGTTTTGTCATGTCCTGACTGAATTAGGGAGAAAGTGGAAGAGTTGCTCTGTCCCAAAAGACTTAACTTTGCAACTTACACATCATCTAGTGTCACTTAAATTTGCATCAGTCATTACACCTATAGTACATCGTGAATTGCAGGGGCCAGTTCCCCCTTACACACGCGTGCATGTGTGTGCACGTGGGCACTACCTACACTAAAGCATACAAAACCTACACATGTTCTTGCGTGTTTGCCATCCTACAGGCTTGGCAGGAGGTGGGCTCTGAGACGTAGTGTGTGCAGGCATGGGATAGATAAGACTGGAAAGTTTCCTTTTCGTCAAAAGCAAAGATTTAATCAGTTCATCCAGTTGTATAGTACAAGATATTTAAAATACAGCTAATTCAGACAACACGCCTGGTACTTCATAACCATCTGCAACGTGTCTGTCCTTTCAGACTGGTGTTTCCTTCCAGGATAGTTTTTCATTCCTATCTCCTATCTTTTCCACCTGCTGTGTAACTGAATAATCTGATTGCATGGATCTTGCAAGTTCAGCCTATATCCTAGAAAAGTGGGCAATTGACATTATCGCTTAATTCTGTCATAGCCACTCTGCTCTTAACCTGGGAAAATAGAACCCTTAATTGTACGTAGACGTTAAGAAGACAGATATTTTTTTCTTTCAGGGATCTGGTTTGCCGAGGAATTTTTTTGAAGTTTGCGAATTAAGTAATGAAGAAATGTAGCAAAGCTTAGGCTGCGTTAAGTAGTTTTGAAAGATTTCTAAGTTCTGCAATTAACTTTGTGGTCTTACCCTTTGATAAGTCACTGCCCTCGCACATTCCACCTGGCAGTTACACCTCTCTGAGCCGCTGGGTACTCCACTTTTCCTGTTGTTTGAAAAATGAACAAACACATTTGATGACAGGATCCTGTTATTCATCATGTGTCCTTTGCACTGGCTGCCAAAAAAGAGTAGGCTTATGTTTAATGGCTGTTGCTTATTTTTAAATCCCTTACCAGTGAAGACCTTGGCTGTGTATGAAATCCTCCTCGTTGAGATATGTCAAGCTTTCAGACGGTGCATGCTGTTTAAGGCTCTGGCAGCTTTGCCTTAAGTGGGCAAATGAGTTATTGCTGTGATAGATCTTAAAATAACAGCATCTGATTTGGTCGTGGAGTCCACTTGTTTTAAATACCTTTCTGCTGCTGTTGGCTGTTTGTTCATCATGTTATTTTACCGTTTCCGTTCCTCTCCCTCTCTGTTTTGAGCTACCCCAGCTGACTGATTGTCTGATTTTGGCTGATATTTAAAGGGATTTTCATCCTGATGGACACCAGACAGTATCATCACTGGAGTGGAAGTTCAGATACTGTTTTTACTCTGTTACAATTGAGGTAAATAACCATGATACGATTCTCTAACAACACTATGAAGTCGTGCTTATTTCTACCCAAAGATAAAGTGACCAGGCAAAATTCAGGTCTGCTAGACTCAACAAAGACAGCACAGTTGTGAAAGGTGCCTCCATTGTGCTGGGGGTCCACAGAGCATACAAAAGTTGGAAAGAAAAGGTTATGACATGGAAATATTGTAAACCATATAGTGCCCACAGTGGTAGTCATCTGCAGGACCTCTCTGGGGTGTGTTCAAAGTCACTGTGTCTCAAATGCATGTGGTTCAGGGTTTGAGGAGCTTCCACAACATACATCTTTACACTTCTCCGACAGTGGAACTGCCGAGCTCGCTCTTTTTGCCTTTGATTAAAGGTATCAGGCACGGCACTTGTGACCAGTCCTGGCTGACACAGCTTTGAGCGTGGTGTTGGATTAGATGACCCTCAGAGGTCCTCTCTAGCTGATGTGGTTCAGTGGCTCTACATTAAGTTCCATCTCAGTGCTCAAAAAAGTATTTAGGTAACTGAGGGGCTTTGTGGACACTGTGAAGAGGGGTGTATTTCCCTGTCTGAGAACATTTGGTACTCCTGACGTTGTGGTTGGTCATCCACGTACTAAAAGCAGGCTCAGGTGATGGAGACCAGGAAGCCTGCCTAGCTGTTAGCATGGTTAATGCCACGTGCTCTTGAACAAGTACTGCTACAGAAATGCACCTTGAAAGATGTAAGCCCCTCCAGACAGGGAGTGGTGTTTCTCGGCAGTTTTAACATGGGCATGTTGAGCAGAATATTTGTGATTTCTTTAGAAATCAGTAAATTCCCCAAGCCAGATCATCCACTTAAATTTGCTGAAGGACCTTAGAGCACCGCAGCAGCAGGAGTATTTTCACCGATGTTCTGCAGGTGTTACTGGCGTGCCCATTTTTGAATAATGGGAAGGATACAAGTACTGTCCATGTCCTTCCTACTCCCTCTCCTTTGTTATTGCTTTGCCAAAAAAGAATTTTGTCTACATTGTTAATTTGAGTCCACAAACTGTTGTTTTAAACTACAAAGCAGTTCTGGAGTTTCAGGAAGAGAAAAAATACCCTGTGACATTCAAATTGATTATTTGCCAAGTGTATGTTTAGAAGAGGATAGACATGGTGGAATTAAAAGGGCTGCAACTTTATTAAAGCATTAGTGAGCAACAGTTTAATTAAGCCTGTGCACAACCGCTTCTAAGAAGATTTGTCTACACTGTTAATTTCAAAGTGAGAGCTGAATCTGTATCTCATTTGCAGGCCAGTGCAGTAACTGCAGGTTGCCTTGAAGCCTTCGGACAGGTCCCCAGTCTCGCTTCATCCCCTGAACCTGTTCATAAGCCCACGTTCATAAAGGCTTACAAATTATTTAAGATACTCCTGTCCAGTCTTCTGTGAATGATGTTCATTGGAAGAAGTCTGCTCATGCAGTTGCCTGTGTTGCCACCTCCAAAACTAATCCATGCTGCTCGGTGGAGAGACAGTTTTGGGTATTCTGGCATTGTACTGGGGTGCTGGGCACAGTGAATGTGATCACAGTTTGGGGGGTTTCCAGGACATCTGGTACCTGGCAACTATCAGTTCTTACCACTCATTGTCAGCTTTATTACTAAACAGGATTTAAGATTTAAAATATGTTAGCACAGAAACATTTGCAGTAGCAGAGCTAAACTACAAAAATAGCAAAATATATTAAATGTGGATTGTTAAACAGCATTCAACTGCTGTTAGCCATAAAAGTTATCAGAGCTCTTCCAGAGTCTCAGTTAGCCTGAAGATCTAGTTAAACAGCTACTGCAGGACATCCAGGACCAGAAACAGCTTACCCAGATTGATCTTGGGCTTACAGCTTTTCTGCTGCCACCAGTAAGGACAGATCCTGCAGTTGCCCAGGTCCATTCTTCTGCACAATCTCTTTTCTTCCTCAGCGCAAGACAGAGTCAGTCCTGCTTCTCTTTTCCTGTTCATTTGCACCTCATTCCCTAGCACCAAGCACAGGGGCATTTCATGGCAATATGGAGATGTGGTGGCTTGACCTTGGCTGGCTGTCAGGTGCCCAACCAGCCACTCCATCACTGCCCTCCTCAGCTGGACGGGGGAGAGAAAATATGACAAAAGGCTTGTGGATCAGGGTAAGGACAGGGAGATCACCCCGCAGTTACTGTCATGGGCAAAACAGAGTTGACACCAGGAAATTAACTTATTGCTAATTGACAGTGGAGCAGGATAATGAGAAATAAGAGCTACCTTAAAACAATTTCCCCACATCCCTCCTTTCTTCCTGGGCTCAACTTCACTCTTGCCTTCCTCACCCCACCTCCGCCAGCGGCGCAGGGGATAGGGAATGGGGCTGTGGTCGGTCCATCACACACTGTCTCTGCCGCTCCTTCCTCCTCACAGGGAGGGCTCCTCACCCTCTGCCCTGCTCCAGGTGGGTGTCTGCTCCATCATGGACCTCCATGGACTGCAGGGGCACAGCCTGCCTCACCATGGTCTTCACCACGGGCTGCCAGAGCATCTCTGCTCTGGCGCCGGGAGCCCCTCCTGCCTCCTCCTGCCCTGTCCTGGGGGGCTGCAGGGCTGTGGCTCTCACACAGTCTCACTCCTCTTCCTCTCAGCTGCTGTTGCACAGCTTTTTTACCATTTTTTACCATATGTTATCCCAGGGACACTGCCACCATTGCTGATGGGCTCAGCCTGGGCCAGTGGCGGGTCCATCTCCAAGCCAGCTGGTGTTGGCTCCATCAGGCAAGGTTGAAGGTTTTCTGGCATCTTCTCACAGACGCCACCCCCAGCAGACCCTGCTACCAAAGCCTTGCCACACAAACCCAAGTACAGGAGGTTATGTTGTCTCCTCACACTCTTTTCCTTAAGGTCTTGATTAACATTTCTATTGTGTACCTTAATGAGCGCATTGCTGCCTACACCCCATGGATGTGCTCTCCATCTTGCTTTTGCTACTCCCTCAGAGTTATTTCTTCCCTCCCAACAGCAATAGGTAACAGACCTCAGAGAAGAAAGACCTGAGATACTAAGCAGGAGAAGTTGCTCAATCAATAATGCTTCTATCTTTTCCTGATAAATTTTATTGGCTCTGCACCATCGTTGATGAGAAAACTGGATTTTTTTTCAGAGAGGCTCTGGTAATGGGGTGGCAAGGCAAAGCCTAGCAGGCAGCTGAAATGGGGTTTAGCATTTATCACATAAGTACAGGGGGCTTTTGTTAGAACTGTTGTCTGTTTTCATCCTGATGCAGTGTTTTGTAGCAAACTCACACAAAACGTGACAAATGTTAGAGGACTAATATGCAGGGCGGACAATATGCGTGCATCGTGATACAGAGTTGTTTAACAAAAGGAACTTGAAAGAGTAGAATTATTTTTAATTGAAGCACAGTAACGTCCAAACCTCCAAAACGAAGCAAGGGTTTGAATGGGTGCAAGTTGCAGATGTTGGATCCACTTAATCCTTGTTTTAAAACACATCAAACACATGGTGTTGGCTAATAAAGATTAAAATAGCATCAAGGACCATTTCTAACAGTAACAAAAGCTACATCCATGTGGTTTTTTGAGGGTTTATTTTTCTTATCCCACCCACTGGGACAGACATTGTAGGTTACATATTCTATAGAAGATACATACTATTCTCAAGGTCTTCAGTTATCTCTGGAATTTCTGTTCCATTATTGTTCAGTCTAGAATCTCAGTAAGACCCCCAATGTTTGCCCTGTGCAGCCTGAGTTAGAAGATTGCTCCCAATTTTCTAGTTAGGTCAACCAAAAAAATTAAGATATGATAGAGGGTCAGTGGAAGAAATTCATATCAAAACAACTGCTCACCATGTCATTATGACAACCTGCTGTAACAAATGTGCTTCTGTTTTAACTTATGACAATTAATTGCTAAAAGTAATTTAATCTGACAGTGGCAAGATGTTGAAAGACTCGTGAAGATGTCATAAAAGCGACCTTTCTGCCCATGTGCAACCAAAAGCCATTTTTAACAAGGAGCCTCAAAAACAGTACAACTTCTTTTGTACTTTGTTAATTAGTTATTGATTTGAAACAATGCTCTGCCAAATATTGTCAGATTAGCTAGACGCCAGCAAGGTCACAGTGTGACAGTCTAGTCCTGATAATCTTATGGTATATAAGAATTCTTTTTTCTCCGAACCTTTTGTTCCGATATCCTGAGAATTACATTTCCTGGCTTTAGCATTTGTGCTAATTTAAAATACAGCCAAGCTGTCTGTTATGTAGTTGGATGTTTTGAGTTGTTAAAAAACGACACTGCGTTAGAAGAAAATTGCTGGTGATCTAATGTCTAATGATCTTCGGCGGTGGCAATGCACCGCTGCTGCAATGCCATCACTAATCTGAGCAGGAAAGAGCCTGCTTTAATAGAACGGTCAGCGTGAGGGAGTTGCAGGGTTCAAGCCAGAGGTAGAACGAGCAAGTCCTGAGGTTGCTCGTCAGGATTAAAGATCATTTCCTAGCTTGCCTTTTTGTGAAACAAAAATAGCAGAGGTGGGTCTGGACAGGAAAGCAGAGAAGCAGAGTTAAGGCTTGAATAGCTCAACATTCAACTTTTCAGATTGTCGAAACAAGAAGCGAAAGAAAACGCAAATCTGAATTTAACATTGTGTTTGTGATCTGTTTAGGTAATTATTTTATAAGCTAATGGCAGTTACGTCAAATACAATTAATTATAGTACACTGCATATTAAGGCACTTCAGCAAATCTTTGTGCATTAAATAAATAGTATATCAGTTTACTTAAAGCACTGAGCACTTTGCTCTCTTTATTAGGAGAAATCAAATAGCTTTGAGCCTGTTAAATCTTTCTTTCACTTAAATAACTGCTCTTGAGTGTGCATAATAAATAGAGACAGAGATGTCAAGAAGAAAAATACGGCGCGAAGCTGTTCTATTTAGTTTAGTGCGTGTAAGAGACACAAACTCTGTAACAGAGACTTTACTGCCGAGCTCTGTTCTGAAGCCATAGCTGTTAATGAAAATACTAAGTTGTTGTTTTACTTAAATGTGTTGAAGTTTGTTAGATTCATTGTTTCCTGTGGTGGGGAAATCTGCATTTTTCTTGGCCAAAATGCTATTTTTCTTGCAATAGCATGGTTTAAAAAAAAAAGTCTGGTTTTCATTAAAACATATAAACAGATTGAAAGAACTGGAAAGTAAAATGGTATTTAAGTACTTTAGGAAATAGAAAAATAACACTTCTACATGACTTCCATTACAAGTTTTCAAATGTTTCAGATACATTCGTTTCAAAGGGAATTGGGTTTAGTGTTTAGAAAAATGCAATGTAGTCATTTAAACAACTGACATGATCTCTCTGTCTTGCAAGTATAATTCCTTTTGTAAAAGTACTGTATTCATTTTTTATTTACTTGCCCCCACAATTAGTCTATTAATGGCCAGAAGCAGAGCTGGTAGGTGAGATAGCTGCAAAGATACAACCTGACGGTTTGGTTTAGAAATACTTTTCTGTTCCCATAATTCAGTCACACAGAAGGACGCCTTTGGTGATGTTCGTTACAGTAGACAGAAGTATGTTGTGGGCAGAATCTCGATCCATGAGATGAAGTAGTTTGGAAAGGAGAAAGTATGAGGAGGCATAAAAAAGATGCATGTGAAATGCAGGGGATACGTACCAGCAGCAGGGTACTGAAATGCAACTGCCCCAGTCTTGGGAGGGGGGGGTTACCAACTGGGGTCTCTCTGGCCAAACTGCTGCCGTTGTTCCTTAAACTAGAATAGGTAAGTCCACCTGCAGGGGCTGGCAGATACCATGCTCAGGGCACCATGGCATGGGGATTTTCACGTAAACTGTGCAGGTGTTTCTCAGTAGCTGTGGTATGACCATGTAGACCGGACTGGTCTGAGGAGTTGCTTCCACACAACCAGTCTGATGAGTTTTCCCATACAGAATTTCCAAGTTGTTTGCCAAAAGATGCTACTTCAAAATCTGGCTTCCTTCACCTGGAATGCTGCAAGTTATATGGAAAGGGGGAAAAAATACTAAAAGAGCAAAAATTCAAAGGTCGGTCAGAGAGCTGAAAGGGAAATTGGTTATTTTTTTCTAAAGTAAAACTTCCTTTGATTCATTTCCCTCCTTCCTCCTATTCTCTTCTGCACCTCTTTCCTCTTGGTGAGTCAGCAGTGTTCTTGTCCCCAGACTAAAAAAGACAAATGTCATATTTGTGTTTATTTACATTCTTGTCCTAATGATAAAATAAATGGCTTGGGCGACTCCTACCGTGACTGTCAATTTGGAAAAAATATAAACAGAAAGAATACTGCAGATATTCAGGGGCAAGATCTGCTCTGAAGGAAACCTTTTAACTATTTGCTCTCCAGCTTATTAAGTAACTGGCCACTAAAAAAAACTAACCAACCCATCATTTAAAATGGCAAACCCCAAGCTTTGGCCAGAGATGGTGATTAAAAGCCACTGGGAAGCTGATTTTGTTTTAATTTTTCTTCTTTGCGGTCTCCTTTCCTGTGCTTTACCAGAAGACAGTTAGGTGGTGATGACAGGACATGCCAGACTCCAGCAGAAGTAGAAACGGGAAAATCCAGGCTGGAACAACAGCCTGACAAAGTTGTCTTACCCTGACTGACAAGCAGATAGACACTTCAGCCAGGGAGATGATGCTATAATAACATTCGAGACTTAATTAATTTAGCCTGAGATCTGGGGTTTACTTTGTAAACAGCAAAGCCCTTCAAGTTACAAAGTCTTTCGAATTCCCTAACAAAAATCTGAAGAAACAGGGAGGGCGTTTGAACACAGCAACCTCGCAGCAGAAAACATTCACCGTGCGAAAAGGCTGAGCCTTTGCTGCATGGAGCCATTGCGGATTGAACAACACAGGTAAAGTTTGCTGCTTTGTGCATGTATTTTTTGCACGGATCTGCAGCCGAGCTCACTGCTCTCAACTTCCATTTCAAATGCAGAGCTAAGAAATTCCACCTGCAGCCCCAGCCTGTTAAAAATGCTCGTATATTGCTGTAACACCTGCATGGTCCTGATGTGCCAGCGCTCTGAAGGCCTCCTGCGAAGACCTGCATTTGCCAAAACTGAAATACAGTATTAGATCAGCGATGCATTAAGGCAGCTGAGACCACTGGCACCTCTGTGAAGAATAGCTGTGGGCGCTGACGACTCCGGTCTGTGGTTTCGGGCCATTGTTTGCCTGTTGAAATATTATAAATGAGGGATCGGAGTCATGTCCCGTGGCCAGGAGGGTGGAAAGAACGTTTTGGTTTCCACGGTCAGCTTGTTCCTCACCAAGCAGGGGTGGTTGGAGCACTCTGGAAATGGGAGGAAGGAGTGGTTTGGGATTTTTTTTAGTCCAGAAGCAGGTCTAGGTTGTTGGTCGGAAATCGAGTTAGTTGAAGGCTTAGCTGGGAAAACTCTTGTCTGGCTTGGAGTTGCTTCGGTTTTTTCTCTTGTGTGCAATAAAGCTGGATATAAAGGGGAAAAGTAGCTCCCTCCTGCTGCCCTGAGGGAGGTTAGGATCCAAGCTCCCTCTGTTCCCACATATATATAGCATACGTCTGAATTTTATTTCCTGACCACCCTCACCAGGGAAAGCCCAGCTTGCATCTGAAGTGGGAAAAGTGGGACAGGATCCAAAGTCGTCTTGGATGGTAATTGCAGTGGGAGCTGGGGAGAACAGGGGCCCCAGGGAGGAGCCAGAACATGAAATGTAAAAAACCTGGCTAGATATCATCAGTCTTGCATTAGCTAAAACTTGTCATTTTAAACCTAATCTCAGCAGTTCAAGCCATAGGGAAGCGCGGGTATCGGCGCATCCTCCCAAGCCATCCCTTCATCCCCTTTCCACTGATGGTGACAGTTTAAATATTGTCTCAGTCTGCCAGATGCATTTTTGTTTTACATCTTTTATTTAGGTATTAGATACGCCAGATACGGCACGTTTCATGTAATACGTGTTCAGTTAGCGGGTCTGTCAAGATTGCCTGCTTTCCTGATGAGTTGTTGGGAGCTTTGGAGGTGGGACTGCTCTCTCATTTAATATGATGTGTATTTAACTGCAATATGTAAGATTTCTGGTCTTCCTTTCTGCTGCTGACTCTATACACACAACATCTTTATTTCTAGGGCTTCATGAGCTGTATAGGGAACACTTCCATCACTGGCCCACTTCACAAATAAAATAGGCACAAGGAATTACATGGAATCGCCTCAAATAGGTCTGGGAATAAGACTGAGATCTGTAATACGAAAAACACAACCTTAAGTCACTTTGCCATATTGCTTTCCGAAGGCATGTGCCAAATAATAACCTCAGCAATGCTATTTATATTTGCAACTCTGCAAACGACCAGACTTCACTACTCTGATACCTGGTCTCTCCTTCTGTCTCAAAAGCAGCTGCTGCCTACTGCCACAGTATATATCTTGCCCCCATCTCAGAAAGTGCCCTTAAAAAAGATAATATGGTCTTTGCATTTCCCCAATTATTCCTGCCAGATAAGTGGAAGGGACTGGTGGGTTTACATCTGAGGGCTCTTGGTTTAATCCCTGCTAAGGTCATAAGTAAGGGAAAATACGATGTGACTGGTTTTGAATACATATCAATACAGTTGCTGAATTAAATAACGTTCACTCACCAATAATGTATTTACATTATTTCAGTGTTGAGCGTTTGCAGATTGAATGCTCCGTGTTTCTGTAGAGCTACACCAGATGCTGGTGACCATGAACCCACTCTGCCACCTACACGGCTGATCAAATCCTGCTGGGTTTTGTTGTTGTGATGGGGCAAAGTATGTAAATAAAACCCATACAGAGCCCATAGAAGAAGGGAGGAAAGAAACATGTCCTCCATTCAAAATTTCAAGGCCAAAGCATCAGTTGTTATGATTTTATCTCTTCCCCTCTTGTTTCCTTTCAAGCCATCTCTTTCTCAGTCAACTCAGGATGCAGCAACTAACGTAACTCCCTTGACCCACTGCTCAGTCATTGTCCTTGCTTCCCAGCACACCTGCTAAGACCTGCTGAACTGAATTCCCAACACATGTGTTGTCAGATTTAAGATTTGTTACAAAATTGTCTCCACCATTGCTTTTGGGGCCGTATCTTCCCCCCCGGTCACCGCTGTTTTGCTGCTGAGGTGATCTTGATGTTGTTACCCTCATCTGCTGTATTGCACAGCATCCTTTTGTCTCATTTCCTACAGCTGCAGTTGCCCAGTGTAGACAGCAGTCCATCACCATCCTTCCTGAAAACCCAGTTACTTAAGAGTTCTGCAAAAGGCAGCTTCTCTCCGTGTGTGCGTATCTCCGTAAGTTTAGCATACGGACTAGCGTTACCCATTTCAGTAAGTAAAGCAGAAATACAATTTCTACTATTAGTAAAATGTCCTGCTGCCTCCTGTGATCACCTCTTGGGCTGGAGCAGGATGCATGTCAGAAATATCTGTGCAAGGGTTCTTTCAATTCTGTGATTAAAATGGGGAAAAAGATTTTCAAGTAGATGGGATGCTTCCTAACATATTGGAATTTGCTTCCTAACATATTGGAATTTCTCCATTAAAGATGAATTCTTGTTAAATGGCCTGAGTTTGATGCTGTAAAGTCATGTCTTCAGGTACTCATGCTGCAGAAAAATATAAATACAAGGTCTTCGCTTCCACTCTTTTCCTGTCCTTTCCTTACTTTCCTCCTCTTCTCTGCTTGTAATACCACAGCTTCTGTCTTTGTGGGGAAAAAAATCACATGCTGGCTATTTTTTTGCCTTCTGTTCCAGCTTTCTTGCCTTCAGATCCCTTAGATCTTGTCCTCCAGTGAGGTTTTGGAGCTTCTCGGTGATAATAAGCCATCATGTGGTTTCATTATGTTCCGCTGTAATGGAACAGGTTTTGTCTCGCGTAAGGCAAGCATTTGCAGAAGAATCGAGGAAAATGTAGCAGTTGATGAGCATCATTTAGTACTCATAAGGCTGCTGTTGGGGGAGGAAAAAGAGAGGGCACCTGCTGGAAAAGGGCCGTGCCAGAACAGGAGGTGGTGTGGTGGAAAGGGCAAAAGAGACTTGATATCACCCTTATTCTTTTCTTTTCTTTTTTTTTTAATTTGAGGTTGTGAAAGGAGGGAAAGCGTATAAGGAGTAGTGAAGTAGCACAGAGGAGAAGGGAGTGCAGTGATGGGAGGACGTGAAGAGCCAGAGCTAAGAGGGGCTGTTCCCAGTGGTGGCAAACCCCAGATGCCCATCTCTGGGCTGTTGGGTTCTTCCAAGGACTGAAGAGTTTGTTTTTAACTCTGCTGGTATTACAGCAAGTGGCAGAGTTCCTCCTAACTTACTGAGTACCTAATTAGGCCAGAGCTCCACAGATCCTGCCATTGCAGGAGCATGTATTAAAATCTTCCCCATTCATTTGTCTTCAGCATTCATCACCCATGCCTTCTGGTTTCTATATACACGTACATACATATACATACATACATATATTAACTTTCTGGTGAAAGTGATGCTTTCTAGAGAGTTTCCAGTGAAATCCATTTAATTTTTACTGGGTCCATTACCTAGGGGTGCTGCACGATACGATGCTGGCGTGAGTCAGGTTATGATAATCAAGAACTGCATAGCAGCAGGGAACAAACTGTATCCCTTCACTGTTCATTTCAGACCCTCAAACATACAATTTGCTTTTAATAGAACAGAGTTTTCTGTACAGTAAAATACAGCTATTATTGTACAGAAGATACCAGCATTAGCCAGTCTCCACTGAAGACGCTATTTCATCTCAGATTGTTTCGGTCACAGGCTGCTGCTTCTAGGTTACGTGTTTATGTTGTTATACTTAACATGACATATCAATTTTAATTTAATGCTTTTTCAGAAGGGTTGGGAGATTGCAAAAGTTTGCGTGCCCCAAGGCTCACTGAGGCGATGGGATGAGCTGTACAGAACTGCAAAGGTCTTGCTGGTGGGGAAGGGTCTAACCTCTCTAGGGAAGGACTGGAGACAAGAGACCTGAGCCTTCTCCATCTCTCTGCCTCCCAGCCAGTGTGCAGTTCTGTTCACCCATATTTAACACATGTACCATACTTGTTTACAGTAACTTATCGAGCTAGAAGGAGAAATTGTTTTGCTGTGATAAGCGGTAATTATAGAAACCACCTTCAAGTAAATTGTTAAAAAGCTATTCAGTTGTATGGCATATTTCCCTATTTGTATGCATTTCACTTTTCACTTGTCGCAAAAAAAATGTGATTCCAACTCCCTGATTTAAAAAAACAAAGTAAAAGGAGAGAGCTGTCACTGGAGCTTAAAACTAATTTGATTTTCTTGGTTTGATTTTTTTGAGTTTCAGTGAATTAGAAGTTTTAAGATGGGATCTGAGCTGCTCTGCCCCAGTAAAGCCTACAGTAGTTCAAGGCCTCCAGCTCTTGCCCCAACTGTAACTTTCCAGCAACAGGTTACTTCAAAAAAAAAAAAATTGTAAAATTTGGCATCGAAACAGGAAATATGTGAACCTGTCATGGTAAGCAGTCTCAAAGGGCAAGCTGCTTTGCAGGAGCTAATTAACCTTAGGAAATAATTACACAAATATGTAAATGTTGTTTAGATAATTCCATGTGTTATCAACTCAGGTAGTCCATCATAACTGCAGACCTTGCAATGTCTAGGTGTTAGAATCTGGCATAGTTGATAAGGCTTCGGTGGCTGCATCACTTCAGCTTGGTATTTAACAATTAATGACTGTGATATTACACTAGTAAATTCAACCTGTTTTTTGAATGCAACAGAACGTAACACCGTATTCACTGTGTGCACACTGCTTATCTGCATATTCCTAATGGCCCCAGCCATTAAGATGTTACATACCGTTCAACTATTAGGTGCTAGCAATACTGGGAAAAATGACAGACCATAATCTGTGGTCTCTGCCTCCTTTTTTTTGCACAATGGATGGCCCGAGAATTTACCCACAATCATTTGGGGTTTTCAGGGACTTAAAAACGATTACAGGAGAGCTGTAAATCTGCGAGCCAGTTTTCTCAAAGCAAAACAGAGACAGCAAGCAGCATTTTATACAAGTGCGTTTCTGTTAGCGTGGCATAGACCCTGAAACAACGTAGTTGCTTGGACCTTAGACATTCTGGGTGTAAAGTCCCCCCTAAAACCAGCTGGGCTGGGCTGGAGCAGCCCATGACATCCCTGACCCATGCCAGGACTTGAGCTGAGGCCAAGCAGATCAGCAACCGGCAGCATCTTCCCTATCGCAAGCTGCTGCTTCCAGCGGCTGTAGGAGAGGTTCTGGCCCTTGGATATTAAATGGTTTCATATATACGAGAAACATGAATTTATTAATCATTGTCATATTACTTTCATAGACTGTACTGTTGAACTACTTGATTAAACCTTTGATACTAAAATGAAAAGCTCCTTGTTAACCATTTATTACCAGTTTTTGAGCAATTGCTATTTTGATTTAAAAAATGAGAGATTTTTTATACCTAGTTAAGAGATAGTGTTTAAAAAATACCGGGGGGAAAGCCCTTTATCCCTAGAAAAAGGAATCTGTTCTGTTCTTAAACCAGTATTTGTGAATACTCATCTCTTCAAAATGAAATAAAAATTTCATTCTACTTGCAAACACTTGATGATCTTTTCTCATTCAAAAGGAGTATGTCCATGTGGCAAGAGCATCTTTTTGATGAGCCCCCCCATGCACCTGTCATTAACCGAATCAGAACCTAATACCTGGGTGCTTATATTCTATATTACTTTTGTGGATGCTGCTTTTATAGCAGGTTCCAGAAATGTGTACCTCCTCTAGCATTCAGGAAAATGAGTAAATATAACATCAGCCATCTAAAATTCCTTGGCAACACTTGTGTTAAATGATTTTATCCACCTTTATTTCCAAGGCAATCTTCAGTGGTGGGATTTGCTGCATGCAAGTATGACAGGTGGTCAATATCTGATAGTCTCCATAGCATTGGTAGGCACTGACAGCAAATGAGGTATATTCGTTTTATTTCTGTTGGTGAAAAGAGCAAAAATGCAGTGTTTTTTTAGGAAAAAGGCATGGACGTCTCTTCATTTATTAGTTAATTAAAGGCTAAGTCTTACTGATAGTGTTCCATGAAAAATGGAGGCGGGTAGGATTTTGCATGATGGGAGCACAGGCGAAGGCTGCATCTTCTGTGCTCAGAGCATCTGCTCCATCCCCCACCAAGCACCACGGAGCTGGGGTGCAGGACTCCAGTCAGGAGGTACCTTAGCAGCAGCGACCCCGTAAGTGCCTGGTTTGGGGTTACTTTTCGTTAAGCATTGTACAGAGGCCTTTTCTCATGACAAGCTTCTTAACTTTTGTTTCTTTTATTTCTAATTCTGTATGGGGGTGTAGGAGGGGGTGTGGATTTTCAGAGGGATGGAGACCCACAGTTATATGACTTCCACACCTCCAAAGAATCAGACCTCATCCTTAGACCCAGAATTACTGGTTATAGGTGACCAACTTTCAGCAGCTGCAAATTTAAGTTCAGCTCTCCCAGCACCTTTCCATCTCAGTCTGTTTCCCAAATGAGGACGCATTCAGCCTCAGCTGCCTTCTGGGGGATGTAGCCTGATGTCTCCATCCCCTTCTGTACAGTCATATAGATAATTATGTAAAGCATGACCAAGGAGCTCCTACTGCATCAAATAATTTAGCAAGGTGGTATATGAGTGCATTGTATTTAGCTGTGATGAAAAGAAGAAAAGCAACAGCTGCCTCGAACTGTCACCTTTCATGCTAAAACTGCAGCATCCAGCCTCATCATTTAACCCTGGCCAGGCAGAGGAGGTTAATCCTGATGGACCCAGCACCACTGGAAATCCAAAGGAGACTGGCCGTACTCTGCAGTGCCCACTCCTGCAGCCAGATGTTTCTTGTACGGACACGGCACCGGTTTATTCTCCATCTGAGCTGTTTAAAAGATGGGCTTGTTACGAGGGGAAAAATATAAGCAGATGCTCTGAAGAAAGAGCTTTTCTTCTAGACATACATGACTCCTCCCGAACTCCTTCTCACACATATGTGCTTTTCTTACCTTGTTTAGGGTTTAGCAGAGTGTGTACAGCAACACAGTTTATCCTGACATTTTTTATGGCTTTTTTTTTTCACTGGTAACAAAGGAAACTGTAGTTACAGTCTATATCTAACTTGTTCCAGCTCATTTCTTATTGCCTTTATGAAATCCTATTGAGTCTTTGTACTGGACTGTGAAGCTGTGCAGTTAATGATTCGGTTTACTAGACCACTGGTTATGCTTTAATTGGTGGAGGCTCTTTTGGGCTGAATTTCTGAATCCTTTAGAAGCTTCTTGCTGCTGTCTTAGTCTTATGGAAACCTAAAATTGTGTGCTTTTCCCAGCAGCCTGTAGAAGTAACATAAAATACCTGAAAAGGCAATATTAACCAGAAACCACCTCTTTTTGTCAGAATGTTAAAGCAGGGTTACGTACCTGTACAAAAACTGCTGTTAAAAGAATTACTGATAACGTTATTATTTAACAAACATATACCTACTGCATATTTAACTAAAGTAAATCTTCTAGATAAACTAGTCATTTAAAAACTCTTCCAGGGTTTAATATGCCTTTCCCATACATATCATACTTAGTGTACATCACTTTTCCGTAGGAAACACCAGTTCAAGTTGTCCTTCAGCTTTATCTTAATAACTGGTCTGTCAATCATATTTTCTTTATTCAATTTCTTTTGAAAAACTTCCCACTTTCCTCAGAAAGGGAGGAGTCTTTACCTCCCTTACTTATCTCTACAATCAAATTTCAAACAGGGTTGAAAGGAAATAAGCCCTTTCTCATGCTGAGGTGGTTTACAATAGTTGATACATAATTAGTTAAAACTATGTTCTGTCATAGTCAATCAAGAGCAGAATCTGTCCACGGTTAAGAAGAATACCTTCAGTGCTTTTTGGCAAATTTGATAAATGCATTTTAATCGCTGCTACCTTAGAGAAAAAAAAAATATAAAAGCACATAATTGTTTTAAAAGCTTTGGGTCCAGATCCATAAAGATTTCTAGCCTTCTCACTCTTATTTAGGAAACCGGGTGTGAGAATGGAAGTAAAAGCCTAAATCCACCATGTTATTTAGTTGTCTGTCTTCCCATTGATTTTAGACACTCATAAGAGCTTAAATTCCCAAAACTGAGTTGCAGGCTGGGACTAAGACCTAAATCACTTCAGTGTTCTTGGTAAAGTTACAATAATGCAGACTATATAATAAGCATCTTGTGATTGCCAGTGGCTTTTGCTGGTTTGTGCTTTATTTCCCCCAAGGAAATGAGGCTTTGGGTCTGCATCTCAGTCGCCCAGGGGTATGAAGCTGCTGGTGGAGCACAGCAAAGGAGGAAAGGGATGCAAATTTTAGGAAATGACGTGACCTTGACTGATAAGCTCTTCCTGGCACAAAAGAGCCTGGAAAGCGCCTGCAGTGCTGTGCTGAGGGTGTGAAACCCTGGTGGGGCAGGGGAGCTAGCAGAGCATCTTACTCTCGTCATCTGGGACTAGACAGATTTGTAGTTACGACACAGACAACCGGGGAAATAAGTAATATACAGAAGTGTGCAGGGCTTTCTGAGAACCTCTGAGGTAGAGGTGGGAGCACAGAGCACCCATGTTTGAGGAGAGTGTGCTAAAATCAGTGTAAATCATCCCCATGCCTTCAGTGACGCTTACACTGACTGGCGTTCACAAATTCTTGTTCCATAATAATAAGAAAAGCCTCCCCTAACTACCACAGACTCCAAAGTAATGGCTGACATGTGAGCAGTCAAGAGGTGTTTTATCTGTGCTGTATCTTGTAGTCCACAGTTGCGAAAAATTGCATGCAAAAGGGTAGTTGCAAATACCATAATTTTAATCTTTGGCAGATTTCCATTGGCCCATAATATGAAAAAATTGTAAAGACTGAAATTATATTTATATTGTTCCTACTTGTTTTTATTTGTTTTACCAGACTAAGGCTTAACTACTTTAAACAAACCATCAGTGAACAAACATTTGACAAAGAGTTGTCAAAAGAATGAAAATCAGAGCAGTGGCTCATAATTTCTTTGAATGCCTCTGTTTAGCTGAATTACCATCATGGTATTTAGACAAAATTTTGCAGATGCATAATTTTTGTTGTATTTATTAAAATAAGCCACAGTAAAGCAACAGTTTTACTGCCTTTAAATTGCAATCTTAAATTTCTTTTATTTAGACAAATTAATCTGTTCTTTTTTTGACACTGGAGTATATTCATTGGAGGTTTGTTTTAACAAAACACTTTATCATATAGGAACATGTTGCTTTTAGACAGAATTGCCAGTGTTTAAAAGGTAATTGTCGCAAACATAATTTCTTTCTGCAGGATAATGGATCTCCTGAAGAACATGCAGTTTATGTTTGGGACCATTTTATTTCCCAGTCAGCTGCAGAGAACGTGGTTTTTGTTGCTCACAGCTATGGTGGACTTGCCTTTGTAGAGTTGGTAAGTGTGACTTCTCGATTGCCTTCTTTCCTGAAGCCTTTCACAGATTTTCCTAAATTCCTTGTGATCACCTTCTTGAAAGCAACCATTTAGGAGCAACTTCAAACAGATACAGATCTGTGAGGATTTCTTTGCAACTGGAAGGTCACTGCATTTTTCTCTGGTTTTGGGTTAGTCAGTAAGGTCCCAAGTGTGCACAAACCCAAAAGACTGTGGGAAGACAAAACACATAGATCCTCTGTGTCCAGGCTATGCACCAAGAGGCAGCGCTCAATGGGTTTGTGCTCTGGGGCAGAAAGACTGAGAATGTACAAAAACGGTTTTAAAGTCACATTAACAAATGCACCTTTTTGGGTATAGATTGGAACTATATTGGAAGACGAGGGGAGATTTGGGGGTTTTACCCAGTTTTGCAGGTTTTCCACAAAGGCCTGCAGAAGTTGCTGGGAAGACTTTTTTTTTTTCATTTATTAGGTTCTGGTGGAGGGGACTCTGCTCAGTGTAGAGCTGCCCTACCGCTGGTGCTGGGACTGCTGAACATGCAGCTTGTCAGTCTTTCACCCTTGTCTCTGAAGGCAGATTGTTGACCCCACCTGCTATATGAAGCTGCCTGTTGAAGCTGTGTACTTTTTTTTAAGTGTAGCTATAGGCTCCTGATTTAATTGTGACATGCTGGTGTAATCAGAACATGTTCATTGAAGAAAAGTGGTAAAAAGGAAAAAAAAAAAAGCTCCTTGTTTATTGTGAAAACGTATATTGCAGAACATTGCAATTGGTTTTATAGACACAGGAATGAGCTGAAGTACATCTTTTGTCTGTAACACATCAGTTTAGCACGAAAGTTAGTAAAAGTGGTTTCTGCCTGGCATAAGATGAATGAATGCCTCAGTTAAGAAAATGCATGCATGAGTGTTTTGTTTTCAATCTTGTACTTCTCTAAGTAGCAAGAGGAATCCAGAGTAGGACCACTTGTCTTGTTTTAAGAACATAACATTTTTGTTAATCCTTTTAATTTGTAGAAATTAAGGCCATTTTTACTTTCCCTGTGTTTCTAGAAGAGTATTTTTACAACATGTAAGATATGTATTGATTAGAGACTTGAGAACAGGTCAGCTGGTCATTTTCCAGAGGTATTTTATTACCAGGTTGGTAAATAGTTGCAAAACTTTATAAGAGGCCAGCTTTGTGGAGATGAACAATTCTTTTTATGATCACAACTCTAGGCAAGAAATGGGTTGCTTTGCGCATGCCTGTTACTCCTCAGATGCAGTGAAGGGTAGGGAGCATCCCTTCTGTCTTGGCTTTCCTTGTCTGTCCAAAGTGAAGCATTAGCAGAATTTCTGTAGGTTTTGTAAAGCCGTGTTGTTTGGGTTGCAGGACACCTACGGATACGGTACGGTTAGCACAGGGCAGGAGTGGGAATCAGCTGGAGACCTCTCTCAGTGTTTCCTAAACAAAGTGCTTATTCGAAGGAGTCTTGGAGAGTTTTTTCATCACATTGCAGTCAGTGGCTTGAGGTGGCATGGGTAACAGATGACCAATGTGTCATTCCCATTTTGCCTGTTTCTCTTGTCACACTGGTGGATATTTCTTCACTTTTGTTCTACTTTAATATGAAGCACACAGATGTTTCAGAACAAGACTTGACTTCTGACCTTGGGGCTTCCAGGGTCAGGGTGCTCAGGGCCTGTGAAATTATCACAAGCTGAGCTAAAGTTTTTATCCATCACAGGAAGCAACCAGTAAGTAAGAAGTTAAAAAGGAGCTTTGTCAGAGAGACAAGATGGTCTCAGTAAGGGTCAGCTTCTGTAGTCTGCTGTCTCTGCAGGAGATGCATGCCTGAGAGGAAGAATATAATATATAACCATTGGCACATCACATATCTGTCATGCAAAACTAGACCCGAGAAGTATATTTAATGTGGTGCGATTGTTTTTTAAAAAAAATCAAAGGTTAATAACACCTGGTTTTGGTGGAGGTGGTTTGATATCTGAGCTCCAGTGAAAGCAGTTTAATTAAATAATGCATGCACTGAAGCAGGTATCATTGAAATAAACTCTGAACTGTTTTATCACAATATTAATTTCTAAGATTTTATTTTGTTATGCTCTCCTTTCTCTTCAACTTTATATCCATATGGCACTTTGTAATTGTAAAGAACTCCAAAAAAAAAAAAAAAAAGAATTGAACAGCTGATGGGCAATTACTGTCTTATGACAAATACATATTTGATCACTTTCTTTTCATGCTTTGTGGGGGGGACATAATGAGGGTGATGGAGCAGCTACACCATATAGCAACCGTACTACCTCTGCGCTCACCATGCAAGAGTCTTTGGGTCAACTGATGCATAAAATTGTAGGTTACAGTCGTGGTGGAGACCTGTTGCACAGCTGCTCCTTCGGCAGCCGTGCCTCTTGCAGGAGAGCAGTGTGAAGCATGTGGCTTTAATTTGTAATGAAGGTTTTTCCGCCTGGGCCCTCTGCGTTCTATTGTGCTGGCAGGGAAAAAGAAAACAAGCAAAAAAGTCCAAAAGCGTTTCCATTTTCAGGGAGTATCTTTCAAATTTGCTTTGCACGTTCAGCGCTGCGAGGTCTGTCCCGATCATTTGCAGTCATCACCGCGATCCCCAGCTCATCACTGTGTCGTGGCGTGAGGCTCTCGATGAAAACCTGATGCCTTGGCATTAAGCACAGAAAACCAGAAAAACCCGGTATGAAGCAAGAACTCGTTCGTGGTTGTCAGTAGCATCCCGTGGGAAGAGCTGTGGCTGCCCCGGCACGGCATGGGGAAGCGTTCAGCCTTGCGGGGCAGGACACATCCAGGCGCGCCATTGTTGGCAGCCACTGGAGGAGCTGGCGCAGGAACAGCAGCTCCGCTCTGCCCTCGTCCCTCTGCAGGGCTGGTGCTGGGATGTGGGCATGCATTTTGGTGGGAAACTCCACATGAAAAGGAAGCAAGTACGCCCACCACAGGTGAAACTGGTATCAAAGGAGGAACATTTTCATTTGCAAACCTTTGGTGGCCGAACCTGTTCTTCATTCCAAATTTCATTTCACCATAAAAATCAGGCTGTGGCTTGGAAGTCCTTCATTATAAAAACCAGTAAAATTTGGTTGCAATTTTCAAATACATGCCACAGCATCTAACATTTTTATTGGTCTCTGCAGGTTTTTAATCTCCATTTTTGCATGTTTGTGAGTGTGAGGTTTAAGAAAAACAGGGTGAGTCTGTAATACCATGCTTGAATGCACAGAAACTGTTACCCAGTAGCTGCAGCGTAGGCACACCATTTCTGCACCTTGCTGGGTCATAGATTACTAGCAGAATAATTGAAAGTGATTGAACATGTGTGGGAAGTAAAGTTCCACCAATAAATGTAGTGAGTTGTATTGTTTATAGCATGAATTACAAATGCTAATTGTAAACCATATGCTAAAATGTATCTTAATATTTAGTAATTAAAACTGTGTGTAATTGTGGTTTGAAATTAAATATGCATCTAATAATACCTACACATAAATTGCTTCTTGAATACACAGCCACTAAAAAATAGTTGTTGGGTCACTGTGTTCTGCTAATTACTGATTTTGAAAAAATCAAGCCATGATTCATGAACACAAGCCTCTTACTTCTGTTATCCCTTACACAGTGTAGTCGGGGACTTATTTTCAGAAGCAGCTTGCTGTAGTTGACAGTAAAGTGTGGAACTTTCCCAACTCCTAGCTTATAATAATTTTATGAAATTTAACAGAAAGTGAGAATTTCAAGTTGATGGAGTCAATTTTATATTTAGTTTACAGAAAATAAGTTTCTGGTACAACGCCTCCTTTGAGTTTCTCTGCCAAATTTTGTGAGTTTACAATTATTTTGCTTTAAAAAGAATGTTTTCCCTTGTCATTGCCTCCATGAAAGACCCGCACAGGAAAAAAGATATATTGTGCCCCCGTGCCTACCTGAGTGCTGTGGCCATCCCCTGCAGATGTAATTACAGCATCAAGGCCTGGCTGCATGGAGTGGGGGCAGGAAGGGTGGTCTAGGATGCTGGGTGACATGTAAAAAAACTAGCTGTGTCCATCATTGTAAAAAACACATGACAACTACTCATTTTGGAATCACGAGAAGAATTGTTAAATCTAAGCTTTCAAAATTGTCAATTAGGTATTCAGTATCCTGAGATTTTAGGGAAAAAAAAAAGAAAAAAAAAAAAGGTTTTGTGGAAGGTTTCGCTTGCTTGCCTCCTGTATTGCTGAGACCTTAGGCTTTGCGTTTTCAAGGGTTTCCTCAGCACCTTATGAACCAAAAGTGTTGCTTTTTTTATTTTAATTTTAGTTTAGTAATATCTTTAAGGGAAAAAAAAACCACCAAGTACCATGGGAATTGTGACAAAATTGTGAGAATCAGTAGTGGTATCTCCAGCTTACGGCAGTCATACTGCTGTAAAAATACAAAGTGCACAGGGGAGTGTAATATAATTAAGTTAGGAGAAGGAAAGTAGGTTCATTGTTTTTGAGCAGATGAGAAACTATTCATGATAGTCTGTTGGCTAAAATGATGGATGTATATATTGACAATTTGCACAAAGGTGTAGATAAAAGTATGTGTGCACGTCTCTGTGTGTCTGCATATTTTTAGCCAGCTTTGTAAAAACAAGAGCCTTTAAAACACACTGTTCAAATTACTGCATGCACTGTAGTGTCCTAATTCCATCAAAATCGGCCAATTTTGTCCATTTGAGATAATTCTGGGTCCATCATTTTGAGGTATGTGCTGCAATGCACTGCCACTTCATTCTGTTGTATTGTGCTGAGTACGGTGAGGACCTGACCCAGGCTTGAGCTCAGAGGTGCCGTAATAATAGTGATGATAAACGGCCACCTGCTGAGCTACCTGGGGGTCTCTGGGGCTGCATCAGTATTCTGGCACAGGCAAAATGCAATACAAGAGCCTTAATGACTGGGCTGTGAACCTGTCATTAGCTTTTCATTAATTTAATTTCCTGAAATTTCAGATTGAATGGTTTGTTATATGTGGGGTTTTATTTATATATACTTATATAAATAAACCTATCTACTCATTTTTTTATATTTGGTTTGGCTCAAGAACTGATTAGCTTAGAGCAGGTGCTGTGGATATGCAACTCTTAATTCCTCTGGCTGATGTATTAAATCGATGTGCAGCAGAAGTACCATAAGGTCTGTTATAGCTGTAGGAAGCGTGGGAGAGAGCTGGAAGTGGAGACCAGAGAAGCAAAAACACGTCAGTGACCAAGGTGCATGTTGTGAAGAAACAAAGCAAAATATCACTGTGCTTCAAGACTTTGTGAGAATTAAACTTGGGGCGGGGGGGGTGGGGTGGGGGGGAAGATGTTCTTTAGATGTTGCATGTCAGTTGGGAGAGCAGTATGGGATGCTATCTTCTAGATTTATGGGGACTTGGGTTATATGTCCAGTCTTTGGACAGATCATCTCACCCAACTCTGCTCTCTTAGGTCTCACCTTTTTTTGTGTTGTGGGCTTACATTAGCACTGCTTTGAGTGAGGTCTGACTTAGGTAGGGAGGCTCAGAAAAATAAGTGTAAAAATAAAAACGGGATATTTGCTCCATTTTGTTATTTATTTAAGCTATACTTTTGCTGTGCTTCTTGGAAAAATGCTTGTTCATCTGAAAAAGGTCAAACGAGAAATGAGGGTGGACAAGAGGAGCTAATGGAGAAGCAGCAGTGGGTTGTGTGAAATGGGTCGGACAGAACTAGGATCACAAGCTCTGGGGCGTGTTTCTTTTAGCATTTCTGTTACTGATATGGGCACACAAACTAAGTATGCACTAACGAAATTGGCGCCTGGCATGAAGTGCCAAAGTCACCATCGGTATTCAGAAGTAGAATTTCTGCAGTAATAGAAATTAAAGGAAATAATTCAAACTTCTGGACGCTTAGGCATTGGCTGGCTAGTCATCTGCATTTGTGTACAAGGAGCGATCTTACCAACAGAGAACAGCAGGGATGGTTCCTTGGACACATGGGCATGTAGCCCTCAGACATGTGGGTTCATCGCCGATGTCTGTAAGTGAATGACCTGAGAATGCAACAAAAGAGCAAAATGTGATCCTGTTATTTTCTAGCTCTTTCTGTCCCGGGAAGGGAAATATTAATGCTGGCCGTCATGCTGGTGAGATTAATCTGAGATAATCTGAGACATTCGGGAAGATTAACTCAGTTCGGAGGAGATATGGGGAAGAGATGTCATTACACTCAGGGCAATGGAGAGCCTGTTTTACTAGAAACGATGAAGGATGCTCAGGCGTGCCGTGATGTGGTGCCACCTGGAGATGTTGCCTACCAAGAGCACCAGAATCGATACAGCAGTAGAAACAGCACGTGCACCTTCTAGGCTTATCAGTCTTCATAAGAGCTGTGTAATCTTCTGATGCTCGTACACTAACTTTGTAGCTATTGAAGAAAAAGAAAGTTCAGTGTCTATTCTGTATTTGCCACAGGAGCAGAGTTTAAAAAGCATGGCTTGTTCAGCCCGGCGAAGGAAAGCTTAGAGGGATTGGTAGCACGCTGCAAATACATCGGGAGAGTAAACAGCAGGGAGGGAGAGCCATGTAAGCCAGAGAACAATGTTGGCACAGGAACAAATGGATTAAAACCGGTCATGAAAAAATCTAGGGTGGAATGAGGTTTCTCACCATTGGATGAGGAAGGCCTGTTTGGGAATGGGCGGACTGGGACAAAGCTGCTACCCAGCATGACCTACACATGGCAAGAGTTACGTGAGTAATTGGCTGGGACCATCGATCCTTGGTGTGACCCAGGAGTCCGTGTTCCGGTGAAAGTCAGTGCGTGCAGGTGTGTGTTTTCAGCCACAAACAATTGAACCCAGTTTGGATTAACTTTTCTGGAGTTGGCACCTCTCTGTACTCCAGCTCACTCCACTGGAAGCGCCAAGTGTCACCCAAAACCAGGTCAAACTGCCAAACACGAAGGTTTGCAAACAACTTTTTTCCCACCTGACTCACTTTTGGAAGTAGCAGTCTCATTTTTGCTAATGCTTTCTGAAATGCACAGGATTCAGCTTGTGGCGGAAAGCAAAAGGGATTGCAGGTCCCATGGCGAGGGGTTGCAGCAGTAAGGAAATCAAGCAATGGATTGAGCAAAAACAGACTGAAGTATCCTAATACGTGTCACTGCCTGCTGTACAGGGAGCAACCTCTTGATCACATTTGGCTTTTAGTGACACATACACACAAAAAGGAAGGGAGGGGTATGTATATACATATTCATATGCATACAGTCCCATTTTAACACAGAGCAGATAAACATTTTAGGCCACTCTCAACCTAAATAAGTAAATTGACAAGTGTATGCTGGCATCGTTATTTCACTTGCTACCATTTATTTTTATTATCCCTTTGCACCGCGGTAGCAATCACATAGTAATGCCTTCTCTTGAAGAGCTTGCAGTCTGGAAGGATCGTCTTAACGGGAAGAGACAGAGGGATGATGAACGATTACTAAGCAGTTCCAAGCACCGTAGCTGCGTGTCTTTTCTCATTTTTTGGCATTTTAGTTTAAATGCCATGTAGGCCTCCCCTTCCTCAGCTCATCCCCCAGCCCCCTCAGCCTTGCTGCTGGGTGAGAGAAAAGGATGGCTGCAATGAAAGCCTGAGCCTTGGCCACTTCCAGAACAGGCTTGTGTTTCGAATATTCATCCCTCCTCGTTACCTTGCTCTAGATAACTTGCTCAGCCTCATTACTTTTTGCTTCCTCTTAATCATTTGCTAATGTAATATCTCATGCTTCACTCCGCCCAGTCCGTGGTCTGAGGCTAGCCATACGTGTGCCCCTTCCCCGCTTCTTCCAAAAGGAGAAGGGTGATGTTTCATGGACTGGAACAATATACCGAGTACTAATTGCCGGCACCACCCATCATTACTTTACATCTCATTGGTCCGTTCATGTTAATTTTCTAGTTCGACACCAAAGTTAGAATGCCAATTATAAAATGAACAAAGAACTGGAGATAAGTAAAAGTTAGGGTTACCTGGAAATCCAGTTACTTGGAAATATGTGTTTGTATCCTATGGGCGTTTGGAGGTCAAAGGCACGGCGCTTTCTGCATTTCTTTGCAGAGAATTTTTCTAGAGCTGCATCAGCTCACTAGTTGTATATTTTTGTAATTTCTCTGCATTGTTTTACATCCCAGGCACTACACGGTGAACGTCTATTTTTAGATTTCAGTATGAAGAGCTTTCTGATCTGTAGCAATTGTTTTTTGAATTGTATTTCAATCTCCTTGTTCCGCAACTATACATAAATAGGTCTTCTTTTTTTATTTTTTCTTTTGTCTTTCTATGCCTGTCTGAATTTGGTACTGTTTGTCAACATTTCTTGGTAGTATGCTGAAATTGAACTCCATATTTTAAGTGCAGTTACTATAAATAGCTCAAGGTGAACCTCAGGACCTTTGTTCAACTGTGCAACATTCTGGTCAGTGCAGCCAAAATGGCAGTAAATTATCTTTTTTTTTTTCCCCAAAGCTTCTTTAAACTTGGTACCCGCTAATGTTCGTACATCCCTCAGAGTATTTTTGTGCTCTCAATTTCCCTTTCACCAGCAGCACTGAATGTACTACGTGATTTTTGCCCCCTAACGATATTATCTCATGTTCTTCCAAATTAAATCTACCTGCATTGGGGCCCTTGTTGCGCCGGATGACAAACTCGATTGTCATAACAATCCTTTTTGCACTACAGGTCTATGACTCTTGGAAGCTCGTTTTGTATGTCTTTCATGCCTTACTTCTCTTGCCAGTTTCTCCTGCTTTAATGTCACCTGCAAATTTAATTAATTCCAGATCATTAATGAAGATGTTAAATAAAACCATATTTGGCATCTATCCCTGTATCTGACTAGAAACTTCCTTCTGGCTCAATAAATTCCTTTACATTGGTATCCTGTTTCAACTGTTTTAAATTCTGCAAGACATTGTACTTATCAGGCAGTTTTATTTTTCATATCATTCAAATTCTAGCTCTGAAAGAAAAAATGAAAAAGCTGAAGCACAGGACAGCATGTTCAAAGAACACGTCGCTCATTCTTTCAGTTGTGCAGATAAACTTCTGCCCTTCAGCCTTATCAAAGCTGATGGGGCAGTGTCTGTGTGCAGCCATCTCTGAAATGTGTGGAGGACACTGCTGATCCCAACAGCTAACTCCAGGACCCAGGACAAATGGTTTTCCACAGTGTCTTGCCTAGATACGCGTTTCCTCACTGGTTGCCCAAACTTTGCAGAAGTTGCAAGTTGTCATCCCTAGGCGTGCACTTAGATGCATTTTCTGCCTGAACCATCTCATACTCATCAGAGCTTTTCCAGACACTGGGGAAATCCATCAACGGTAATGGGAGACGAGTCTGCTGTCCCAGACCTCTAAGTACCATGTCTTTGCCTTAACTCCACTCCTCTGATGCAAACTGTTTCAGTCCACCTCTTTTTTGGCTCTCCGAGGTGAATTACCGAGACACTAGTACACGTACCGTCCTGCTGCATAAATAAAATGTCCCGTCTCCAGTTCTCCTCGACAGACTTTCTAGCTCCTCACCCCATCCACGTTGAAGTTCATCTTTTGCCTTCTTAATCTTGTAAAATCTTCTCTGAATGCAGATCTTCCTCTTTATTTTATTTAATCCACCTGTTTCTAAGCCTCACCAGCAGGTGCCCGGTTTTGCTGCAGTATGCACACCCTTCCGTTTTCCGCATCCTCTGCTGATGCCTCTTTTTCTGGCATCAGGACAGGAAAATGAAATTTTTAGAACTCCACTTTATGCAGATGTGGTCATTGCATTTATAAGCGTCCAGGCATTGGGCTGGCTGGAGGTTCGAACAACATGAGAACTGCTGGGTGGGTGTTTTTCCCAGCAGGTACAGTATGGAAAACCCTGGCATTCTATTAAACTTCTTAGGTTGTTACTTATCTCTCTAGATTGGTTTGTAGAGCCACTTAATGCTAAAGATTTTACAACATTTGACATCATCACAGTCTAAAGGGATTGCAGTTCTTTTTGAATGTATACATGAACACTATTAAAGAAAAAAAGGATTTGCTTATACAATGAAGAAAGTGGGAAAATCGTACATATTATTCCCTGACATATTTTGTGGTTGCATTTAAGTTATTGAATCTGAAATATTTGACTGTTTTAAATTCTGGTTGGGTTTTTGTGGGTTGTTTTGTGGGTTGTTTTTAATGGAAAAAGCATTAAAAAAATAAGTTGTCTTGCTGTTATTCCATACTTTTTCCCATTTCTGTGGCATGATCTTATGCCAATAAGACTCCACAAGTGTATTGTGTTACTGTTAATTTAAATGTTAATTATGGTGAAAAGTGTATGTATAGCTTTTGTGTGGAACAGTAGAAATCTTATAAGACTTTAAGACCCGGTTTAGTGGATCAACCAAGGGAACTGCAAGTTAATAATATATTAGGCATTACAAATCCAGGTGGAGTAAAAGGAATCCAAGCATACTTTGGTGAAGGGAGCTCTCAAACTGTGGTGCTATAAGAAGCAGCTGGAATTTGCATTTTATCCTAGAACTTTCCTTTCTTTAATCTAGTGAAGATGTGTTACATAGCTCTTTCAGTATATTAGTGAAGTATTTTAATATTAATAATAGCATGACTACCAGTGTTTAAATGTTAAAATAATCCTATTTAAGGGCTTTGCTTGAATGTGATACAAAGTAAAAATACCTAAGTAGATTTTGCACATATATTCATTGAGAAAATTTTGCTTTTAACACCACAGAACCGAACTGAGATTTTAATGCTAAGTGTCACAACACGGGAGTAAAATTTCCTCATAAATACATGAAAAAATAAATAGGTTTATCAGTTATTTTTCTCTTTTCCATTTCCCAAGGCGAATTACATGTAATAGTGAATCTCATTGTCCTGCAGTACCAGGATACTGAGTGCATGGGGTTTTTACAGGCTTGATTAAGCAAGGCATTTTATTTGCTTGTCGATATCTGGATTATACTTCATCCAGGGGTGGCTCTAGCCATCTGACAGGAGTATTATACCTTTGTGCTATGAAGTTAGGAGCCGCTAGTGATCTTTAAAAGCAGAGTTTCTTCAGAGGAAAAGTTTTTTGTAGGCTTTCTTGCTGGTTCCTTCATCCTCCTCCTTTCTCTCCCTATCCCTTTCCCAGAACAGATGATGAATAATCTTTAGGAATCATTCCCCACAAGTCTCCATGGGAAGACTTGTTATTTTAGCAATTTTGATGTAGTTACCAAGCAGTTGGTGAACCTGTATGGTCCTACGGTCAAAAACACTGCTCAGTGCATCTTGCCAAGTGCACCTTACCTTACTCCGATTTGGGAGTGCTTTTGAAGTAGTAATGTTACATGCCAGCTGCTTTGCTTGAGAGCCCGAGTGTTATCTCAAATTTCTTTAAAACTCAGTCTAAAATAATCAAGGGTATAAAAAATATAGTTACAATATTCTTTGGCAGAATAAATTTCAGTCAACAGAGCGATGATTGTGATCTTAGATCTCTGGTACTGTAGTTCTTCTGAATGATAAACCTTTTATTTTTTTCTACTTCGCCGAGTACTTCACCAGGTAGATTCTAAAAAAAAAAATAGAAAATAACAGCACAAAACCTCAGCCACCCCTCTCTCTGTCTGTACGCCAGTGGGCACATAACTTCCAGCATTTTACAAGGTGTTAAAGTACAGAGATTATATTTTCTCAGCCTTAAAAAAAAGCATTGTTACTTTAACCCTCAGTAATCTCATTTCACTTCGCCACCGTTGCCGTCTACAGCCCCGGCAGATTTTTTTAAACCAGCTGTTGAAAATAACCTAGTTTAAAGAGTTCACGGCTGAACGTGAGGGATTCATCATTATATATTTACTGTCTGAGGCTGATATAGCTGTAAGGTTTTTCAGATGCCATTGATCTATTGCGCATGTTCCCTCCCCGGGTTGCAGGACGTGCTTCTATTTGCATAAGGCCCTGGGCAAGGTTCTTTCTTGCATTGATTGGCCTGTCCAAGGGAGCCTGATGTGCTCCGGCATTGATCACCCTGTCTTTTCTTGGAAGGCAGTGTTACGCCGAGTTCATCTCAAACATTCTAGGGAGAAGGGAAAACTTTACTGCAGATGTCTCAATTTTATTCAGATGTTCCTTTGAGTATAGGCCTTTCCTTTCCCCCCCCCCCAAGATAAGTATTTTTTCTTTTCCACTTTTTTTTTTGTTTTAATTTGGATGTGTTTCTGCAGTTACAGCGCAGCATAGACCAGAGCGTACTGAAAAGCTGTGTTAAATAAAATGGCCGTTATGTACACCACTTATTCCATGCTGTGATTTTTCCTTTAAAACAATGCCTATAGCTTCCAGCAAAAATCAAAACTACTCTCTCCTCAAAGAGTTTATAATTACAAGTGGAGGCTTAATCTTGTGTGCTGGTGTCTTTGCTTAGGTTAATATGGTCGGTTTGTAACTTGCGCGATTTGTACTAAATTTTCTTCAGTCTTACAAGAACATTTTAAAGTGGCACCTTCAGAAGAAAAGGTTTTTCTTCTGAAATCCCATGGTTGGATTTTGGTTTTTCTGGAGGCACGCTTCAAAATGACTGGTGCGGGTAAATCACTGGGCAGACCCACGATCGATCAGCTCTGTGCTGATCAGAGGGGACAAATACTCCCTTACCCTCTCCTTGTTGTTACCAGCGTGATACGTCAGGGGCTGGCTTTTTGAAACCCAAGTTTGGCAGCCCAATTCTTGGCTTTCCCTTGCAGGGAATGGAGCTTTTTGATGTCTGCTGCAGTAGCCACCCATATTCGGGAGCGCTGCAAGCCACCACTGCAATTTGTGGGAGCCACATGCTTGCTTACATGCCCAGTTATGGGAAAGATGCCGATTTTTGTTGTCCACCAAACCTATTTCTGTGGTCAGAAAATGGTTTGACATGTGGACTTTTCCTGTAGGTAAAGGTGGAATGTGGTTATACCCAAAGGGGTGGCTCATATCTAGCAAGTAAGCTGACACATGAACTTTACCAGGCACATGGTAGTAGTGAATGTGGGTGAAAAATAAAAATGTTATGATAGTAGTTCCTGTCCTACAAAGCATTGAGCACCACAAAGCTGTTTGCTGATCATTTTTTTAAAAATTTACTGTGGATATTTTTGTGGATGCGGTAGAATTTTCTTCAGAGGAAGTAAGTATTCAGAGCTACATGGCTGAGATCATATTAACGCTATTACATAAATTACGCAGGAGGGGTGTTTTATCACTTCGATTATAGTTTCATGTCTTTCACAGAAGCAATAATGTATTGCATTGTATTGCGATACTTTGGCTTAGGGAACATATTCCTTCGGTCATTCGGTAAAACAAAACTTAGATAAGTATAATTCAGGTAGCGTATATGAAATTTCATCTTCATTATCATGCAAATGCAGTGAGAATGTAACATTTCCCAAGATGTCATTTGACTATTAGGATCTTTAGAAAATGGCCTCTCAAAGCCACAAAGCTAATATTCCAGAAGAAAGCTATATAATACCTAAAAATTGTCTATCCTTATTCTATATGAATAACAAATGTAATAGGACAGGCCATTATTAAAATCGCAAAAGAATGTGTTGACCTATTGGTGCAGAGGATCTTTTCTGATTTTTTGCATCGATGATGAATTCTGAGCTTTCCGTAGCATAGACGATGAACGTGCAAATACAGATTTCAAAAATCTGCAGGGGAAAAAAAAAAAAGTTGGATAGTAACTGGAAATCTGTTCTTTTTTGTTTTGCTATATAAATTAAATCGGTGGGTATTTATACCAATAACTGCTCTGTTACACATAGCGATATCCTATGCAAGTGTTAGATATATTGCATCTGCCTTTTGCACAGATTGTGCACCTGCAACACTTTTCCACTTGTTTTAAGCTGCCTTTTGCTGATACTTGAGTCAGTGAACACAGAAGATGGACATAGGCTAAATATGAGCTAATCTCTTAAGTGAGGAGTGGAACTTGCTTTTAATTCTGAAATAAAAGAAGAGCCTGAGTATCTCGTAGCAGCCCATTATCTGTGTTATTCGGTTGAGGAGAAATGCTGGGCTTGTTTATATGTCTGAACTACACAGGGCAACAAGACCCCAAAAATTTCTGGTTGCAAAAGAGAACTCTTGCAAACAGATTCAGTTCTGGAAAAGAAAGGGTGGGACATGACTGTTTGCAAGCAATTGAAATGAAGAAAAGAAACCTAATCTCTTACTTCAGGTAGATATACTCTCTGGAAAAAAAGAAGTATCCATAGCATATAACATTGTGCTGTTAAACAAAGCTGATGCCTTAGGAAAATGCAATGAAGATGTGTATAGGTGCTTCCAGACTTTCTGATACCCTCCGTGGATGTTGTACAGTGAGATTTTTCGCGCAGATATTTGCAGCCCCAAGTGATGTTCTGGATGCGTTGAAATCAGTGTTTTGAACAGGTTTTAGTAATTGCTTGATTTCTGGGCATCAGGAATACCTTACTGGTAAGGTCTGAGTAAAATAGGGCAGCATGGTGTAAAAAACCGTATTTTTAAGACTTCCTGTGAAAAATGTAACTTCTGTGGCAAAAAGCAGTATTTTTCAGACACAGGACTGATGCTTTCCAAATAAGTATGTTAAGAATGAAATTCCAAAGCCTGTGGGTTTTTTTTATTTTTAGTTTGTAAAACCATAGTATTTAGAGACTGAAAAAATTACAGAGGATGTCTGAAGTGTCATCTCTCTCCCGTGTCACTGAGACATTTTCATTTTACAAGCACGTTGCTGAAGGTAAGAGGTGGTTCTGTGCTGTTTTGCTAGGGAGAGCTTTTCAAAGTCCAGGTACTGCTAATGTGACAGATACTGTGCAGCAATTAAAAATGTTTTCTGCTACTCCATTCCCATTTTTCTCTCCATGCATTGTACATATGTGGTGTCTGCCCTTCACTCAAACCCTTTTGATGATCTAACTGGCAGACTTCCATCACATGCAAGATACTCTGGTGCATTTTTTTAAAAGACTTTGAAGTTTATTTTTGCCAAATTATTATTTTCTTTTAGGTAAAAAGGGTTGTTTAAACAACAAAAGACTTGATGTAGAACTCCTCAACACTTGTGATCTGGTGCAGCAGTCAGAGGAGGGAATTGATGGAGCCTCCCCGTCTCACTCCAGAAATGCTGGGTTTTTTCTGTCATGTTTGTATTTTGAGGAGAGGCTGCTCTGGGTGCGATACAGGCTGCTTAG
Source organism: Falco cherrug (assembly GCF_023634085.1). NCBI lineage: Eukaryota > Metazoa > Chordata > Aves > Falconiformes > Falconidae > Falco > Falco cherrug. Next base: position 78,880,252 of record NC_073720.1, read on the forward strand.
CACCAGATTTAGTGGGGTCACTGCCTGAGCCCAACTTTAATGCAGAAAGGGTAACGGGTGGTGGTGTTTGTAAGAATAGTGCGTAATAAAGACAAAACAATTAGAATCGTCCTGCTCTGCGGTCTCGCATGTTGCTTCCCACTGCCTTTCTCTCTCTGGGAAAAAGAAAAGGCAATTGTCCTACTTAAATAGAGGGTAAATCCTTATTTGGCTGGGCAAAACTGATTTTTATTACATGGCATAGGAAATAATGATGTAGAGTTATTATTTGCATTGCTTTGGATTGCACGTCTTTTGTATGTACTCAATACATATTTTATATTTTGCAGCATTCTGCTAAGTACAATCTAAGTGAAGTTTTTTACTCTTAATTGTGAAGCAAGTGCTATAGAAAAAAGAAATTTGAAATTTCAATGTCACTATATTTGGTAGAGTCGCATGAATCTGTGGAAGGGGATAGCAAGTCTATAGTTTGTAACTGCACAAAATTAAAATTACTTATATAATGCTCATTCCTCGAGATACCTTATTTTGAAAGGAAAAATCTTTCAGCCTTCTGCTTCTCTTTCATACATACTGAAGTAACTTTTCACAGTTTAAACAAATATTTCTAAATCAGGTAGTTCAGGAGACGCATCCCATAGGAAAAAGCATCCGCCTGCATTCGGTAAGCCAAACGCACACAGGCATATGCCACAGTGTGCTGTTCTGCACGTCTCCCTGCCCGTGTACATCTCCGCACACGATTACACACAGTACGTGTTATTGGTATCAAAATTCTTAATAAGTTTTTAGCAGAGTGATTTCTATGGCATCAAAGACCTATTGATGCTGGTAATGCGGGAGGTGTGTTTCAGTCCTTCCCTGTTTCCCCCTGACCTCTCACACAGAGACACACTCCCCTTCAATCACTCTTCTTCCACCAAGATGTATCCCAAGTGAAACTTTACAAGCCTGTCAGCAGCAAGCGTGCAGTGCCTGCCCTCACACGGGGGCGTGCATCCCTGTCCGCTAAGCCCCAGCCGCACACTCGAAATGGCAGAAGTGTCCAGGCTCCCCCCACCACCACCACCCCCCCAAAAAAAAAAAAATAGAAAAAGCCTCAATTTTTATTTTAACCCCCTTTGCAATGCAGAGATAATGAGTCATGCCGAGGGGACGTCAGCCTTCACATTCCTCTTTTCTTTTGCTGGTGTCATTCAGGCCACACACATGATGCCCACGCGGGGCTGCGCCTTGTGCCTGCGCTCCCCTGTCCTCAAATGAACAGTGCGCGGCCTCAGCTCGGGGTAAATAACAACTGCTTTCCTCTGCAAAATTAACTTTTGTCGGCCAGCCTAGAGTATAACCCCATGTCACATTTTCTGCAGTAGGTTGACATCCTCGGGCACAAGGGATCAAGCGGTGCTGCAGCAGGCGACCTCGTCTTTTCTTCTCTTCCTTGAAATAGCCGTTAGCATCTATGTGCGCGGACGGGGAAATAGTAAAAACTTTCTTAAGGTCTGTAATATGGAACTGTGCTTTCACCTCCCACCTCCCAAACCGTTTTGTGCCGAGCTGAACCGTGCCAGGGTTTGGGATGGGTTCTCTGGGTGGCAGCACCATAAGCCTCCTGAAAAATATATTTGTTGATCGTAGCAGTAGATGCAGCATCTGCTGTAAAATGCCGTTGGATTATTTCAGTTGCTGCTGCTAACTTTTTCAGCATGCTGAATTACTGCTAAAACCTAACGACAAAAACTTCCAAATCCGTTTTGTACGACAAAGTTCTCATATTAAGCCTAAATCTGTATGTGCCATTTAGAGATTTTAATGAATCTTATGCAAATAAAGTTTCATCAGTGCTTGTACACTGGTAGTTATTGTAAGGTGTCTAAATACGTATCTACTGTCATTCTGAATGTTGCGTTTCCAGCCCTTTTTCTCTTAAACTAATGCATATTTGCCGCCTTCACTTTAAACAGAAATCAATTTATAATGCACATTGTAATCTTTTCGTAAAAGCCTAATTATGTACGTTGCTTTTTAAAATGCAAGGATGGGAATAAATGTCTGTTAATGCTTTACATGGAAGAACAGAATACAAACATCTTGTGATCTGAATATATTTATAAATAGTCACTTGCACTTTTTATGCAAATGAAATCGGGCAGTGCTGTCAGGCTTCAATTTTTTTTTTACTTTTTTCTTTTCTTTTTTATGTTATTGTAAGAATGGCTTATTTGACATCTCATATATGTCTTTTTGGAAATGTTCGAGGCTTTGTCCGTGCACCTGTAACTGGTGCCATCTTGTATCGCTCTTTTATACCTTTTGTCTTTGTTTCCTTATTTTATTGCCTGTACTTCACAGAAGACGTGAATGCTAATGAACGTATGACGTATACCATCATTCACAAGATGAACAGATAGCTTTCTCTCTTTGTCAAATGTTTATGCAGTAAAATGAAAAATTAAACAAACCTAGCGTGACTCCGTTGTAATTTCAGCTTAAATAAAACACCTACTGAAGTTTTGTAGAATTTTTTTCCCATCAGAGGGAAATTTTGGAGGGTGCTGGGGGACTATTTTTAAATCAATGGAGTAAAGTTTGAGGTAATTTGCTAAAAGGCATGGAAGTTATATTACAAAATTGTTGATACTGGACCGTAATAAAGTCTAAATAGTGTTAACCTCCAATTAACAAAAAAAGGGGGGAACATGTCAAAACACTCATTACAGGTTTAATTATAATTTCTGATGGATTCAAAACCTTCTGACTGTGTTCTGGCCGCTCCAATTTAGCCATTCAGCCCATGCTGCCCGTATTGTGTATTCAGCAGCTCCTATTAGACATCTTCACAGTGAGTGATTCTGCTGGGCTTTCTGACACCCGCTTTCATGCATGGCCTGCTGCTCCGTGCCGAAATGTTTTTTTCTGAGCTGCCTGCACCATTAAAGACATCTTGGCCGTGTCAGGCTCCACACACGTGTGCGCGCCTACGTGTGCGTGTTCACGGGGAGCGGGTAATAAAGGAACACGCCCGTGCACACACGCGGGGTGTGCAAGCCTGTATGCACGGCGCTGTGCATGGCGTTGCAACGCGGGCATGCGGCCGCACCGAGCCATGCCCGTGCAGACGCGTACAGCCCGCTCCCACGCGTGCACACGGGTGGGGATGTGCCGGGTGCCCGGGATGCTGGGGGGGCAGGAGGGGGGCTCTCGGCAGCCGGTGACACTAGAGGGCACTGCTTGTCCTCGGTTGCCGCGTCCTTCTGGGACAGCGAGCAGAACTCGGCTGAATTCTGTAAATCTTACTTTTAATTAACTGAATTCTTATTAAGACATTTAGGTTCTTTAATTCGTTGTTGCTTTGTTTTCAGCCCTGTGCTCATATAATGGGTGGAGGTGTCGGTGCTCGCCAACAAATACAGAATCAAGCGTCCCATACAGTAACAATTTTTTTATTTTTTTATTTTAAAAAAAAAACTCGAAATGTCATTCTTGGCAAAGCCAGAAGGCTGAGTTTGCCCAGCGATGGGGTTTAGATCCCTTGCCAGCTGTGCTTCCAGCCAGCAAGTGTGATGTGCAGCGTTAGAAACACGTCAGGGAGAGTACCGAGGAGTTAGGGTGATTTATTTCAGCAAAGGTCAAGAGAAAGATAAGCAGAGGACAAGAATAGGAAGTTTAAAGAGTGCATCTTCGGTATGTGTGTAACGTGCATCATTCACATTACCCTTGAAAAGATGTTTCTTAATTACAAAACACTGTATCACCTGAGTCCAAGTTCAAATGTTTCTTACATCCATGGACTCTTTTCAGTAGCGTCATTTTGGATGGGGTTTACAAAAGAGGTTGAATGGTCAGGTTAAAAGGATTAATAAAAGCAGGCATCATTTGAAAACTAATGCCAGTATTAGGCGTGTTATCAAAATAATGCTACAATAAATAACATAAAATATACAATAATAGCATCCAATGTCCGGTGTGAAGACACCAAGCATTGCTGTTAGTTCATCCGTGTCTTCTGCAGTTAGCAAACCGCTGTAATGAGTGCTGTGTGCTGGCCAGACCAGGCATTTTTCTTTGCTATGAAATTCCAGCACTCAAGTTCAAGAGATTAATCTGTGGTTTACAGCACCATTCATTGCTTAAGCCATGATTTGGGATGGGGCCCTATATCACATCTGGTGCGGGGGGGGGGGTGGGGGGGGGGGTGGGGGTGTTCTGTCTCCTTGGTGTTTAGCCTGAATATTTCTTGCCCAGTTAACTGTTGCTGACTGTCAGTGAGCGTGTAAATGTTCTCACACCAAGTGTTCATAAATGTGTGTGGTTAACAGCTGGTTCACCCGATCCCTGCAAGTGACCTGTTAGGCGAGGCAGTGGGTGGGGTGTTTGGTGTAATTAAAGTTTTTTCCATGTGTAAGTTGTAGTTCTCAGCTGTTTGAAACATAATGATTTTCTTACATAGGAGAAGTAATTTTTTAATAAACTTCTAAAATACTCTCCTAGCCAGAACTCATTCACATTAAAAGGCAAGCCAGGATAACAATAGATTATATTTTGTGCAGAGTGAATCAAAAGTACTTTATTTTAGTCCAGCATAATCACTTGCAAATGTCAAAGTGATTTTGAGCCTTTCTTGTTCCTAGCATTGGGTTTTTAAACAGTGCAGTGAGTGTATACGTTTTTGAAAAATCCTCATGGAAGTTACTGCACAACTCCAGAGGATAGTGTAGCCTGTTTATTATGAATGTGTAGGTTTTCTAATTATTTGTGTATAATCACGTAGACATTCTGGACACTTGGACAGTCTGGTCTCCCACCTGATCTTTAGTAATAGATCTGTCATTTAAACGGAGTAAGCATCACCTAGTTTTGCTGTATCGGTTCATAAGGAAAAAAAAAAATGTTTAATCAATACAGAACAACTCCTTTTGCATTCACCAGTTGATAATTTGAAATCTTATTTTGTGCGTACTAATGGTCTACAAGCAGTAAGATGCCAGAACTGCTGTAATAGGATTTTCCCCCTCCTAGTGAGATGTTGCTTATAGCTATGAAAAGTTAATTTCAGATCCTGATACACTTGCGTTAATTTTTGAGACATTGGCTGAGTGTAATACAGCAAAGAATAAGACGAATACCGTGCCACTATGCTGTAGCTAATCGTTTATTACCTCCAACCATAGGAAGCGGCATTAATGTGCAGGCCACAATGACTGGAAAAAAGAGGTAGGAAACCGGCAGAAAAGGTCTTCCAGATTTCTTCCTGAGGGTGTTGAGAAGAGGACCAAGGAGGAAAAGGAGAAACAATAGCTTGATCGTCTCTTGAAGGCTGCTTAAATGTGTCTTGGTGTACTTGGCAGATCCTGTTTGTGCATTAAAATAATATTTGATGAGACTGTAATGTTCACCAAACCCTCCTGCTCCTGAATGAGAGAACGCATCTTCGTGGATGCTTAAAAGTGTGATTTATGTACAAAAAACAAGTGATTTAGATGCTTATCATCTGCGATACGCACCATACCTCGGTAATGTGTTTATATTCTTTGGAGTATTTGCTGACAAAAGGAGCATGTTTTCTCTTCGTTTGCCAGTGAGGGATCTGTTGACTCCACAGCTATGTAAAAACCTCTCATCAGCACCTATTTTAATCAGCAAGAACTTTACTATAAATCATTATCAGGAAAAGGCATTGTGCTACACTTTTATACCAATACATTTATTTTGAAATTAATAGGGTAAAATAATACAGAGCCTGTGCTTGAGATGGGCTAATAAGCGTGCCCATGAGACTTTCCTTTTTAAGCACTAAATGAAAGCTTTTGCATTGCTAACAGGCTACAAAAGTTGCTTAGGTAATAAGACTCTTTTTCTCTTATCAGTAAAAAAGAAAAGGGGAGGGATGGGCTGGCTCAAGGGATTGGTAATCAGATTACAAAGTCTTTCACTTCTAGGTCACTGGTTCAAATCTGCCCCCTGTTTAGTAGTGACCAAAAGCTGTTCCCAGCTGATGGCTTTTCAGTAGCCTTTGTGCAATGCATTAATGATCTATATCCAATGCCTGGTGAAAATCAGTCCTCGCCGTTGTGTTGGGAGTCTCAACTCAGACCCTTTAAGTAGGAATAAACGACCTGCTCATGCATTGAAGGGTTTGGTGGTTTATTTTCCAGAAGATAATTTTAATAAATTAGCAGAGCAGTGCAGCTGAATCTGCACTGTCACAGCTGCTCTGGGCTTCAACAGCAGACCCTGCTTCCCAGCCCTGCCACCGTCACTTCCCACTAGCATTGCTTCATGAAAAATTGTTACCAGCTTACTGAAGAACTGGACTGATATCCCTTCATTTGAGCCGCATGGTACCACTTCAATTTACTTCCGTATTAGGCTAGAATAGATAAAAGTCATAATTGGAAAAAGAAAAAGAAAAAAAAGAAGTAAAAAGAAAATTACTAAGTTTGTTCATCTTAGAAGACATATCATACTTATTAGTAAAATTGATTTTGACATATAGAGTGTGAAAACATTTTTATTGATGGTTTCAGTGCTGCAGTAACGCTGTGGCAGCTATGAGACTGCAACTACAATAGGCTCTCGTGCTATCCACACCACTACAGTGCACTCAGATAAGTGTTGGAAGAGCTTTATAAATGCTGAAAACAAGGGAAAACAGAGAAAAATCCCCAGTACCTGCAAAAGAGCCCTTTCGAGTGTACATTTTCTGGTGCCGTCTCTTACTGGTGCTTACTGTCAGATATTTAAATGATGGGTTTATAGCCTTTGCTCTTGTCAGCGTTTTGAAGTGCTGTTTTCCTTAAGGTAGAGGAATGCTAGAGGACACTTGGTACAAAGGAAATGTAATTTCTGGTTCATTAATGTATGAACCTAAAATGGTGACCGTCTGCTATATGTGCTCTGTACATTTCTGTGGAAATCACTTTGACAATTTCGAGGTGTGATTATGTCCACAGGGATGCACACAGCCTGTTTATAAGAGTTTTCCCCAAAACAGACAAAAAGAAAACGTATTTAAGGCATTAGGCATGATATTTTTGTAGAGAACAAGACATTTCATCAGTCCTGTGTTGTTCCATCAATCCAAGCCTCACTGAATCAAATGGATAGCATCAGCCAGCTCCCTCATTACTTGCATAAACTTTGGAGTTTGCTGATAACACGTCAGCCTGGGAAACTAAAACGTGTGCACACACTGAGCAGGGAGAGCTTGGTGCGTACCAGCAGGTCGGGAGGCACATCTGGCATGCGGCTTGCCAAGTCTTTGCTCTCCCAAGAACACACCCTCCAATGCTGTGAGTGACCTGCCTAACATGCTGATGGCTTCGCCTATGAAACTGAAGCTGGAAAAGTGGGCTGATAGAACCTGCGTACTACAACACGTGTTCGTGATCCATGTTTTGTGAGAATGGCTCGGGTGGGATTTGTTGCTTCTGTTTCCACGCTTGGCCTTTAACAGCCGGGCTAGCTGGCTTGCAATGCAATGTGATCCCCTCTGGAAACCACAGCGAGTGCAGGGAAAAAAGTCTCAAATGATGTATTTATGACCCAAAACACAACATCCACATCTAATCATGCTTTGGTATCAGATGCCTCAGAGGTCCTCAGAGGTATCAGAGGACTCAGAGCAGCTGCTGTGTCCCACCAGAGCACTCAAGCTGTCCGAGCTCCTGCAGGAGCAACTCTCTCCATGCCCTAGCACCAGCGTGTTTTGTGGGCTACTCAGAATGTTTTGCTCAAGCTTGCTTGAACCTGCATCTCCAGCCCCATTAGTGGGGGGAATCTAAGGTTAGCAATCCAAGGGGTGAGGGTGAAAGGGACTGCCAGCTTCACGGGGCTGTTTGGTCCAGGAGCACAGGTTTGTAAGCCAAAGCCATTCATTTCAGAAGTTCACACAAAGGTTACGGCAGGGTGGGGGGGGAAATTAAACTGAAAACATTGGCAGCACAGCTGTTGTTAAGCTCAGGAAAGCTTCCTTTCAAGTCTGGCGTGAACCTTCGCTCCCTTTCCACAGGGGAAGCTGGTTTTGTTCCAGCAGTTATCTCAGGTCCTCTGCTCCGAGGCGCGTTAGGAGTAGGCAGGCTGGGGATGGGTTCAGCAGAGTAAGGTTTGTCTATACGTCAGGTTTTTTGTGAGTTTAATCATCAATTTAGAAGGGAATTTAGTTAAACGGAGGTAACCTCCCAATGAGGCATTTGTCCTGGTGTAACGATGCTTCTTGGTGCAGCTTAAAAGGACCTTTGTATGACTGTAAGTACATGCATATAGATTGAACTGTGATTCAGGGCTATGTGTGTTTGTAAAGTATGTTACAAACCAATGCACCCCATCAGTACACCTCCCTCCCAGAGTGCGTGCTGCATCTGCTGAGTGGACTTCTCTGTCCAAGTACTGGAGATGTGACTGAGGTCATACCTTCATAAGAGGACAGACACAGATATCGAGGCTCCCAGAGACAGGAGATTGAACGGTATTTGATGTTGTGGTCCAGTTATGTGATGACTTTCAACCGATGGTGGGATACAGCTGGACTCGTCGTCCAGGGGGTTGCTCGCCAGGATCCCACTCTGTCCTGGGGAGGCTGTGGTGGTGGTGCTGGTGATGAAATAGAGACATGGAAAACTTATCCTGCTGTGTTTCACCACTGACAAGGACTTCGGAGGAAAAGGATCAGAAGTAAAGCTCACGATTGCTTTTGGTTTTAATGTTGCTTATGAACCTTATGAGATCACAGGGTCAATGGGGAATATCTTGCTAGTGATGTGTAATGGTTTGGAAATAAACACCAGGGGTGGCTCCAGCTGCCTTTGATCTAACTAAATGGCTATTATGTATATTCTATTTAACTTATTTTAAACTTAGGCAAAGAGCATACAGGAATGCTTCTCTGTGTGCTAGATGCTTGAACTTCCAACTGTGTGTTCAGGACCAAACAAAAGGAAAATGGTTCTCTTTCAAGGAGCTTATCATTTGGTAGATATATAATACAAAGCAGGCATGAAATGCTGTGGGAAAGAGGGACTGACTTTCTACCTTATCCCATGTTTTTAACATTTTGAATTTTTATTGATGAGGGCCAGAATTTTTAGATTTCACACAGTGTCTTTTGCCTTCCATGATATCTGTGAATTATTTTTTTTTTTGAAGTGATAACTTCTTAAGTTGAAAATGATGAGCTCTTAGCTTAAAAAGATGGGCAAGTAGTTAAATCCACAGCAGGCCTTTTTTCAAAGTACACCGGAAACTTTGGAGAGTGTGTGCTGAAAGTTTAGCCAACATTGTTCATGCTTTAGTGCAGGGGTAGCTGATCTTCACAGTCCTGCGGCATCCTTAAATTTCCATTAGGAGATCCCAGGGTCACAGGACAAGGCTGCTGCTCCTTCAGGTCCTTCCTGGTGGACCAGAGATGTTCACCACAGCAGCTCTGCCCGGCCGAGTCCTCCGGTGAGAGGGGAGGGTTGCCCAGTGCTCTCCATGCCATCCCAGCTTGTCCGCTGGTATAGCCTGGTTTCAGCAGCCAGCTGGCGTGGCTTGGCTGATAGCTATGGAAAAGTCTTGGTCTGGCAACCTTAGTGCAACCAGCAAAGGCAGAGTCCAATCCAGAGTTGTCAGGATGGTTTCTCCGTGTCTTAACAGCCATGAAAATAACCAGGTGCTGCTCTTAACATGCCAGAGTCTCTCTTCGAGGCTTGCGAGTATGAGAGTGTAGGTTATTTCACCAGAGAAGGACTGCATGTGATAAATGAGTGCCTTCCTACGTGGGAAGCTGGGATTTTTTGGTGTTTTTGCGCAGCATCCGTTGTCCTGACACATAGGGAGAACAGCACTCATTACAGTAAGAAATGGCACTCCGCGCTTTTCTGTTGACTTATCACTACCTGGCATCATCTCTTGGACTAATGTTGTAGGTATTCAAGGGTGATGTGGGGTATTTGACTAGTGGGCTCATGCTGAGGGCAACACAGAGTGAGCAGCACATGGGTCTCCTGGAGCATTATTCAGCAATAAATGATGTGAGCAAGCTGTGACCAGGTTGGTGCAAGATCATTGAGCAGGTCAGGAGGATGGACAAGGAAAGACTTGACAGCAGTGAGACATCATCCTGGTCCCCTGCCCCGTTTCCATGTCCAGGGATGCTGATGTGTGTTCTGGCAGTGCCATCCATGGCTCTCGAGACCTGATGGAGAGCAGGTCCATGCCTAGTGTCTCCAGAGGGTGGAGGGTCTGAGCTTCCTTTGGCCAGTACAGCCCTGCCTGGCGGCTATCAGCACAAGACATGGACCAGACATTGAATTATGAATGTGTACTGTTAGTGAGAGTCTGTTCTGTACTCTGAATCAGAAGATCTTTATCTTCATCGTTTGTCAGATTAGCTATACATCCTTCAGGCAGCTTCACAGAGCCCTGCCTGTGAAAGATTTTCTCCTCTGTGGAGCCTTTGTAGCCTTGCTGCTACTTCCCCATCTCACAAGTGGGTGAAAAACCTTGTTTGATATCTGATGGCATGTCCAATGTCTAATAAAGGGGTCTTATCAAAAAGTATCCAGTATTTCTCCTCCTGCTTTACTATTTTTCCAGCTCTGAAGATGTCAGTCAAGTTGTGGTCTGCTTGGTATAGTTCAGTTTTCTGCCACACATGCACATACTTTTCTGGTGAAGAAGCATGCGTCCAGCAGCAGCTTTTCAGGGGAAGCTGCTGCTCCTCTCTTTTGTTTGCCCGTGATGATAAATCACAGTATGTCATTCCCTAACGCAAAAAGAGTTATCTCCATGAGTTTGTGTGACCCCAAAATTTTCAGTTTACATACCCTCTTGCTCAGAGACCTTGCCTGTGGAGAGATTTTTCCTTCCTGAAGTTACTCAGAGGTTGCAAGAGTCAAAGTAGAGGCTTCAAAGGACAGGAAGAATGAATGTTGTCTTATCCTCTGGCTGAAGTGGAAATACAGCTGTCTGTGTTTAAATAACAAGGGCATTGGGCTCCATGTCCATCTGTGAGGTGCTGAGCTTAACACTCGTCTTCTCTCATTTTCTGTTTGTTTGGGTTTTTTTTAAGTCTGGCCTTTTAATAAAAATCAGTACATAGGCTGACATGTTCGTGTACACATACGATAGAACAGGCGCAACTTCTCACACAAATGCTTGGCCCTTCTTCAGCTGACATCCAGAAATCCGCGGAGGGTTTTCCCTTCTTGATGTTAAACCAGTGCAGTTCTGTTTCTCTAGGTATGAAATGAAATAGACTGACTATTGCCTTGAAAAATGCACCAGTGCGATATTTGCTAAAGCTGTAATGAAAGTTTTCCATGTACCATTTAAACAGGAGCAATGAAGAAGTAATACCATTTTACCCTGTTGTATTTTATGCTTAACATGTAAAAACAGTTATTTACTTGATTGTTTCACATTCATTTCACTAATATGATTGTTCATTTGCAGACTGAGTTCTGGATTTACACATTTATTAAAACATGAGAAAACTACTTCCATAACTTACTTCAGGCCAAGTTTTTCATTAGATATGAACCATTACCTTCGTGATGGTGAAATATCAAAACAAAACTCCAACCTCTTGTATCATTTAATTTTCAAGCCTCGTGTATTAATGGTTTTATTACACACTGGTTTTCAGGAGCAGTTTATTTCAACTAATTTGTCGTCACAAAGATTTAAGATCACTGTATTTTATTTAACTGTATCTGAGTTAATGAAATTCCAAGAACCTGCATATTCTGGTTCAAGGCTTTTAGAGCTTTTCACCCCAAACGATGCAAAAGGGAAGCCCAACACAACAGGCTGAGAGTAAATGGCTAGTTTTATTCATCCATTTTAAGTGCACGCTGGTTGTTCAGACACAGGAAAGCTCCTCTGCTGTAATGTAAGAGGTGTTCAGCTCAAGCAAGTACCTTAGGAAGAACTTTCTTCATGGTGTGAGAAGGGTTTATTTCTGTCCAGCCGCACTTCCTAATTGATTTGAAATCACCCAAAGTAGCAACCTCGGAGATGTCAACCAAGCTCAAAGCCCCGGGGCTGAAAACGGTGGTGGCGCGGAGCCTGACTGGGGAGCAGATGAGTGTCTCTGCCCTGGAGCAGTCGCATCCCTCAGATGGGTAGACCAGATGGCCGAGGTTGGTAGCAGCATCAACAACCCAGCTTCTATCTGCTGCCACCCTCTAGCAGAGCCCGTACAAGCTGCGAGCTACCGCGGCGAGTCTGACAGGTGGCGACTGGAGGAGTCATCGTAACTCAATCATCTGTCTGCACCCCGAGACCCTACTCCTCCCTAGTCTGGAGCTTCCTACAACTCCCGTCAACAGCAAGACAACCGGCGGGGTTTGAAAACTTACTAATATCTGCTCACCGATAGGTCTTGGGCAGCATTCGGCACCTTGCTTGGGTACAACGGGGTGCCTCTGATAAAATGTCATCTGCGTGTCACTGCGAGGGGTCAACTGTGCACTGACTACTGCTCTTAAACGCTGTTAAACTGTCCCTAATGGCTGCAAGATCAGGCTGAAAGTCTGGCACTCAACGTATGCTCCAACAGGGAAATGTGTTTAGAATGATAGCTTGTGATTTTCCCCATGCCTGGAGCTGACTGGGGCTGTGAAAGCCTGTGAAAACGGAGCCCAGGCTAGCAAGTTTGGGGCAAGAGACTGAGAGCATTCCTGGTTTCAAGTAGAGGCAGCTCTGCTTCCTAGTCCAGGTAGGTCTTAACCTTTCTTGGTGCTACAGCACTTTGAGCTTCCAGTCATGGGTCTAGGTAGTTCTGATGAAGGCAATTTACTAATAGTTTTGTTGTGTTGTGGTTAATTTTATTATACTTTATTATTTCATTTCAAACTAGGCATGGCACTCAAATAGCTATCCAGCACTTCAGAAATCCAGGTGAACCAAGAAAAAGCAAAGCTGTGACCTGCAGCATAAGGTTTTACTGGCAGAGATGTATCAGCTAAGAGCTTGAAAAAAATCCTTTGCCACCCCAGCCAAGATAACTATGATAGCAAAACCTGTAGTGCAGGTTTTGCATAGCTATTCCAACAGCGGAATGCTCTTGCTGGCTGAGCTCATGTCGTTTGGAGAGGTGATGCAGCCTTCTGCCAGAAAACCTCCTGCATCTCTATTAAGAGGATGCTGCTGACACAGACGCATGGTAAAGCCAGAGCAGCAAAGCATCTTCTGCTGTGCTGGAAGTTTAGGCATGATCATGCGCTTGCAACCTCTTCCACTACCTAAGTCCAAATTAACTGTGAATACAAAATGAAATACAGTTTGGCAAACTATGTGGGTTTTTTTCAACTGTGATTTTCCTGGGGCTCATGTACTGCCGTGGACATACCCAAGCTACCTTTAAACAACCCAGCTCGAGTATCAGATGCTCTTCATGATCAGTTGTGCCAAATACTGCACATGCTAATTTAGGCTGCTTCCTGGCAGTGTAAATTGGCCCTTGTGGAGCTCCACATTCCTAAGACCAGACCATTTTTGAGCTCGTATATCAGAGGCAAGCCAATGTCTCCCTGCTGCAGTCAGCAGCATAGGGACATTAACACTTTAAGTGACAGGGCTTCACTTTCTGTCCTGGTTGAGATAGGTGGAAGCTGTTGACCCTTCAGAACAATATTTTCACATCATTGAGATGTACAGAGATTTCCCCAGCTCAGATCTCCTGTTTCGGGGTGACAGACTCCTGCTGTCGGGAGCGAGGACCAGCTAGCTGACTCCAGCTAGACCAGATGCTCCAAACCTCCTTTCCTGACTGTCGCTATGGTTCTCTAGGAGCCCAAAGGCAAATGTCTCAGCAGCCTTCACCGCTGAAATTTCTTGAGATGCATTAAAAAAGGAATTGGCTTTTGTTCACTTTAGTTGAGCTTTTGATGGGGAGAACATCATCAACACTCTCATCTAATGTGTGGGTTTGGTCTGCAAGGAAACTTACCTGCAGAATGGCAACACTTTGTGCTCCAGACCATGGAGGATGCCTCTTCCACCAGCTTGTTTTGATTTGAGCCACTGTGGGTGAGAGGCAGTGGACCCATTCAAAAGTTGTTACCCAGGCCGTACTGTACCCATTTATGTTATGTGATGGGCTTCCAACGGAAGTGTTAGGCTTTGATCGTACAAGGGAAATCGGTGGGAGGTGTGTAAGCAAGGTGAGCCAGCATCCCTACCCATGGTCCTGTTGCACCTATTGTCACGGCCACCTGCGTTTGGAAACTTGATGTTCTCCACGTTATTACGGGTCCTCAAAGACTTTTCTCCTGTAAGCTCTTTGTCACAGGACACTAGGGACAAGAGAAGTGGGAGAGTTGCATTATTAAGTTTAAAGTTTTAATAAAGCTGAAGCCTGAGGCTTTTACACTAGAACGCCATGAGTTTTGTTGACGCTATTCGCAAAATATTACCAGCAGAATTTTGTGTACAGGGGTTTTGTGTTGTTTTTTTACTAAGCTATGCATAAGGGAGATGACCCTTACACTTTTTTAATCTTGAGTTATTTGAGAACTAAATATTTTTCTAATCATGATTGATTTTAAGAACTTAAAATCAACTTACCTTAAGTTCCTCAACTTAAGGTATGTGCGGAAATTTTCAGTAGTTCTGCAACAGAAATTGGTTTACATTGTGAACCACGTGTGATGAGTCCTAGACTCCAGATGCTCTAAAGCAATCTGTTCTAATATGTTCATGCGTTATTATTACTGTTGCAGTGTGATTTATTGCTGTAGAAAGCTATCACAATTGTAGATGTAACATCCAATAGATCTTTGAGCAAAATATCGTAAAGTACTTGGCTATGGTTGTTCTGTGATTGTATCTCTGCAGATGTTTTCTTTTGCTGTTTGAAAACTGGTGTGTATCAGATGCTTTGTCTACTGCAAGGAGGGATTTTATCACATGTCTGAATTCATTCAGGGAAATTAATTCTTCTTGCTAATTGAAAATGAGAACTAGTTTAACTTTGGGTTATTTATTATTTTTGCTATGTGCTGTTGAAGTTTAGTTGCTCGCCAAGTGTAATCCCTGACGAATAATATTTTATGAAGACTTGAGGGTCTCATTCTGTTTTAAGATGTGCAAAAAATTAAGTGTACTTCAGAAATTCAGGAAGTCTCTCCAAGAAGCAGTGAAAGGTCTTGGGAATCCCAGAATGACAAACTTGCACTACAGACATACAGAATTATGTGCTTCATGGTGAAGAGAAGTCTTTCTCAACGGAGAAAAGGCTCAAGTGCCACCACTCAGGCAGACTGGTTACATGGTTTGTATGAGATTGAGTGAAAGGAAGGTCGAAGAGCATCTTAAGCGACATGTACCAAGCTCCAAGGAGAACATGTGAAGTTACCAAGAAGGAAAGCGCACATCCTTCCAAAACTGTCAAGTAAAAATTGCCCTCTGGCACACCATTCCTGGCAGGTGATTTCTTCTCTCTTCCCATCTACCACGTCTTTTACAAATGTTTCACAGTCCAGCTGATGCTGTTTTGATCCACCAGTATTTCTATTGCAAATTAATTTCACTTCTGGAAATCATTGAGGACATTTGGACAGGGGCTTCCAGTTCAGTTTCCTCTGAAAGGAATTCAGTTTGGACATGCCAAAACCTCTTAGAGGCTCAAACCAGTGTGAGGCAACTGGAGACAATGGAGGACTTGCGTCAAAATTACATTGCTCCAAGCTAAGTGCTTGTTGTAGACATGCCCATTCAAGCCCAGTGCATACCACGTAAACACCATGCCGCAACTGAAATTGCAATGGAAGACGGGAAGTAGATGAAAGTTTTTTTTCAAAGGGTCAAAAGAAATTAAAATCTGGGGGCATTTTCGATTTTTTTCCAGTACATTTTTCCTCATTCCTAATTACATGCAACTCAGTAGAGTTAAGTAGCCTGCAAATACAAAGTGATGGAGGTTGATTTGATTTTCTGAGCCCTTAAAAAGGAAAGAGGCACATTTTAACTTCCTCTTACCTTTCTCAGAAGTTTGACTTCTTACCCATTTTAAATTTGTTAGAATAGGTATCAAGAGTATGGAATCAGTTCTGCAAAGAGTTACTTACACAGGCCATTTACCTAAACTTTAACTAGGATATTAATGGATTTCCATGTTTGCGGGATCAGACCTTTGAGTCCCCTTTTGGCACACTGATGCTTTCATTTGACAAGAATGCTATGCTATAAAACATATACCATAGAGGTATTTTATCATCTATTCTAAATATATGTACACACACATACACTAAATATACCGCCTAAGTAATAATATCTATGAGGCCTAAACAACAGGTAATAGAGGTATCAACCTTTTGTCATTATAAAGTTATGATAAATGCATAATATAAACTTACAGAGGATTGCCATCTGACCTTACAGACAGTTCAGCAGTAGGACACTGATTAAATTGAGCAATAAATGGGTAATTAATGTATATGAAAGTAAGGAATGCATTTTTAGGGGGTTTCACGTTCTTTCTTATGCAAGTCATAGAGTTGAATATTTATGCAAATAGGTAATTGATGTTTTCTGTTGCAAAGTGAAGGAACAAACTTTCAACCAGTGGCACAGAGAGGATTTTCAGAAAGACGCCTGAATGCTTTCTAACCTGTTGCAGTGAACACTGATCTACGACTCACCATTCTAAGGAAATGAAATATAAATCGGTGATGATACATGGTTAATAAATTACAAACCCAAACTTTATTGTGACTACAAAGAGGAAACACAAAGGCAAACGTAAAATTGAAGTTGCTGAATAGAAAAGACGGTTGGGAGAGTCTGGAGGAGCCAGAATGGCATATTGGGTGATGCAGTAATAAATGAGAACCAGTTTAACTTCCAGAGAAGTGTCCATTTACCTACTTCTGACTATAAATTAGCTATTGGAAGAAAAAGAAGGAATGGAAGGACAGAGTGAGCAGATCCATAAGCCATCCAATAAAGGGATGCACAGAGAGATGGCTTCCTGCAAAACCTTTTCAGCTAAGAAAAATTTAAGATTTGAAAATGAGCACTGAGAAGGAAATTAAGTAATTCTGAGGCTGTGAAGCTTCCTGTCAATGGAATTTGCTGATGTGCAAAGAGTATAAGATGTAAAATGAAATCCATAGGTCCTTCTGTATTGAATTGTTGCTTCGGTAAAAAACATCATTATCCTGAAAAAAACCCTTGTAATCTGTAGTATTGTAAATAGTCTATTTATTTTTATATTTATAATTTCTTATTATTGTAAATAGGTCTATCTATTAAGTATCTTCAGTTTCAGCATGTCCACTTTAGAGACTATTCTGGCTGCATGGAATAAAACTAGTCCTGGGAAGTGTAAGTCATGTATCCCATAGCATCCTCCCCTTGGAAATTGGTATAACTGTAGTTGTATCAAATTTGAATGGCAGCTGATTGCTACATTTTTGTTCAATGTTAATATATTTAACTTGAACAATTTTATTCTGCTCACCTAATTTTTAAAATGTATGTGGATTCAAAACTATTATTAGAAAAGATAAGTGTGTTTTGACTTAGAGCTAGCAACCCATTGAATATGAAGCATTTACTGAGCATTGGACCTACTGTGGCCAAAAACGCATGGGCTTCTTGCAGCATAAGTTATCATCCCTAGTAAGAGGGCCTGCTGCTTGAGCATCACCTGGATCTGTTCTTCTTGGTTATTATTATCAGGTAATGTCCCGTTAATTAATGTAGCATTAATTGTTAATGTAGCAGAGAACATGAGCTGTTAACAGTAGAAGCCAAGTGTCCTGAGTTTGACATGCTCTGTTGTGACATTCCTGTCACTTAATGATGGACACGTTGCACTTCTTGTTTAATTGAACGTTATACCCTGGATCCTTTCTCCACTTGATGTATTATTTTTGTCTATTTTCTTTCCAAGTTGGCTCATAAGGGCGTGGATGCCTACCAAAACTTACTTCTTCTGGGCTGGATGTAGAGAAATCCATAAGTGAAGCTCAGTTAATCCCTTCAATCCCTCTGTGCTGCTGCATCCATGAGCCCTTGTCCTGACCCCAGTGCTGTGGCTGAGTTATCAAAAAACCTGGCATTGTCAGCCTCAGCCTCTTTGCTGATCTTTTGGAAGAGCATACCATTCTGCAGGCATCCACAAAGCTGAGCAGCCAGCAGCAGCAGCATGTTGGGTATTGCATATTATTCCCCATATCATATATTGTCTGAAAAAGCAAAGTCTGCATGTAGCATGGGAAGAAAGAGCAGGAAGAGATTGTGATCGATGGCTGCCAGTTCTTCCATGTGTACAGGGAAACAGAATAGCAAAATTGAGCTAGGTTTAGAACGCAAAAAGGGAATGGCATGTCTGTGTTTCCTTGTGATTTGAAGAAAAAGGTGATGTTCTTAGATGAACTGGGTTTTTGAAACAAATGTGGAACACAATAGCTTTGAGAAAAGACTGTTTTTCCAAAGCAGATTGTATTTTTTCCATACCCTGTTGGTCATTAGCAGAGCTCCTGAACACCAGCCCTTCATGGAGGAAGTCATACTGGACCACAATGAGCTGGGGATGATTTTAAGCTTCCCCCAGCATGTAGTAACTCATGAGTAATTGGTAGGTATGTGCGCTTCAAGGACAATGATATTTTCGCTCCTTTGCCGATTTAAATCACAGCATTTTGTGCAAGACAGTGCAGCCAAATGAGTGTTGGAATGCAGAGCACTGGTGCAGGAATAATAGTACATATGGTGTTTTTCTAAAACTTACTCAATATACAGCAGAATGTAGTGCAAGTTGGGGATGTGTGGCTTACAGGTCTTGTTTTAAGATAGTGTCTTTTTTAGGGAGCTTTTTTTCTGGTAGGATTTCTGAGCCATTCTTACGGCAGATACATGTAGCAGAGGGTCTAGTCCTCTAGCCACACTGCCTGTGGTGCTGGGTGTAGGAGAAGCCCGGGAGCACAAGCTCTGGACAACTGCTAGCAGGACCTGCAGCACTTCACCAGAAGGTCTTTCTGCAGTGGCTCTCCTGTTTAGAGAAGGAGGGTGATGCTACCTTACCTGTTATGGCAAGGTAAAGCAGTTGGATCGTGATGACTGGTAAGAGAAAGGACTAGCCACAGCCATCCCGAAAGTAGCCTGGTTTTCCCCTGCAGTCAAAGGGTTGCTCTTCCATGGTCATCTCATACACATAGACCTGCCTGATGAAGGAGATGGTAAAGCTGCAGTCTAAAAACTGGTGTTTTCAGGTATTTGGCAGATCTGAACCACATTTGGGGCCTGATGCAATTGTAAATAACTTTTTAGGATAGGATAGGACAGGACGGGACAGGACAGGATGGGATAGGATGTAGGATAGGATAGGACAGGACAGGACGGGACAGGACAGAATAGAATATTGCAGATGAGATATTCATAATAAGTCCAAGTTCTGCCGAACCAGGCTGGTCAAAGGTCTGAGTGACTCAGCCCTTTGAGAGACAAAGCTTTTGTCAATGCTTGAGATGCCCATACAATTTAAGGGAGGGGGATTGTTGCATCAATTAAAACCCTCATTTTGAGGCTCCACCTTCGTCTGGTGCTCAGGGGTTTCATCCCCAGTTTAGCAGAATCACCGGTGGTTCCTGCAATGACCTGAAGATCATCCTGAGATTCATTATTCTTACATATGGTTCCATATTGGAGTTTTGCCATCTTTGTATTTACAGTGAAATTTAGTGCTCAAGTATCAGATGTTTGACTGAAAATGTCAGTATTGCATTACAGCAGAACTAAGCTCAGCTTCATACAATAGATATTTTGTCCTAAATGTGTGAATTTGTTCCCCACGCACATACCTGTTATGTCCCATTCTCCAAAAGTTCTAGGTATTAAATGTGCCCCACAGGAAAATAAATGATGGGAAAAAATTGCATGTATGGAAAGGTTTCACATGAAGAAAGATTAATCCTAAGAGTTTCTTCCTGTGTGCTGGCCCAAGAGGTCCAAAGCTCAGTTGAATTCCTGAGTCATGTAATTCTGACATTGCCAAAGACAGAGCACTGAGGAAGGTGGGTGCCCGATTTTATCTGGAATGGGGAGCTCTGCCTTGGCACTAGCTGGCCAATAGTGGTGAATATTTTTCCCTTAGAATATTAATTTGATTACAGCGATTGCAAAACCATATGTAATGTAAGCAAAGGAAAAAGGCAAGGCTCAATAATTCAGAATGTCATGCTGTGGTTATATGGAATTGCAAGCAAGAGTGTTTTGCCAGAAGGGTTTACTTGTGTGAGATTTTGAAGAAAGTAGGATATAGTCTGCCTAAGGTATGGATAAATGCTACTTATGTATCAAAAATCTGGATCAGGGTGTTTATTTTGAAATTTCTGATGCAAAATACAATTCACATCCCATTGTAAAAGTCTCTTTTAGAGCAGTGGTTTCAGAGGTGCAGCCTGTGTGCTGGTAAGCGGTTACCAGAGCATGAACAAAGAATGCCTGGTTTTAGAAATGTTGTGTGTGTTGCCATCTGTACAAAAGGAAGCTGAAAAAAGACCATTAACTTTAGTGCGGTAATACAGACACTAGTTGCGAAATGCTGGTTTTATAAGTATAATTCATTATACTTTCTTTGATCCAGTGTTACAAATTAGGGTCACTCGTGTCAGGAGATTAAAACCTTTTTGTCTCTCTTTGATATCAAACTATTCTTTCCCAGTCCCTTTTATCTTGCAGAGCAGTGCTGAATTCCACTGCATCTTTGTCAGTTCGTTTGTGTTATTTGCAGCAATCATTTAATTGGTTTTAGAACTAATATTATTTAGTCATACTGTTATTTGCAACAACAGAGGCTCTTTAATATCCTGAAAATATTGAGAGGCTTCGGTGTTAGCTAGGTAAGTATATGTAGGAGAGAGACCACAAAGAATTTTGGGGCCGTGGTGGGAGTGCAAGGTAGCTAAATTGGATAGAAAAAGGAAAAAAAAAAAAAAACGTACACGTCAAAGTAAGATTGTACATCAGAAAAACTACAGCAATCTACTGAAAATTAGTAGATGATAGTCATGAGTAGCTTACAGTGAACCACGGGTACCAGCTTCCCTGAAGCACAGAAATAGGAACTTGGAGAAGCTTGTAAAAGGTGTCCTCAGGGAATCTTCCATTTTTTCACTATGATACCTTTAATCCTAGAATTGTCAAGCCACATGGAAAATAATAGGACTGAATAGTTCAGTCAGTTAAAAGTTAGTATTATTTCTTTTATCAAAAATATTAGGTCTTTCTGTGCTTCTGGAGCTGTTAGGATTTGTATAAACTTTAAAACAAGTGAAGTCAAGTATTGAACCTGTGTTGCTCTTTCTTTTTTAATTTAAGATCATTATCTGTGACTAAGCAGACTCTATTCAACAGAAAGAAAGAACTTAAAGCCAATATTTTTTAACAGATGATTCAACGAGAGGCAGAAGTAAAGAATAAGGTAACTGCTGTGGCGTTGACAGACTCTGTTCACAATGTGTGGCATCAAGAAGCTGGGAAAACTATTCGAGAGTGGATGCGAGAGGTGAGGCTGGGGTTTTTTACAGAGTTGGGGTCTATACGTCTGTATATGGCTCTATAAACATGCCTTTATCTGCTGACCTTTTATATTTCTTTAGGGTATGAAAGACAGCACATTACAGGAGGGTGGAAATTGTGTGCCCATACCAGCCCCTAAAATAACCGAGATTAAAGCCATTTCTGAACTTCAAAGATAGCAGTCGAAATAATAAGAATCAAGTTCCATGTTTCATCCTGCTGCACAGCCATATAGAGAGACATATAGCAAGGTGTCCCACACATTGCCTGGTATCTGGAGCAAAGTCCAGGGTGCAAGCATCCTGGCTTGATCTGGTGGTGGCAGAAAAGCCCCTTTAAGCATTTCGTGACTCAGCGTGATGATTTGCACAATGGGCAAGAAGTCCTTTCTCTCAGCGGTTTTGTGAGGTGAAATTACTTGTAAAGTGCTCTGATGTTTTCTGGTGAAAAGTTGAAGCACTTGCCACCCTACACCTAGTTGGTCCAAGATGATCTGCTGTTAGTGGGTTGTCCCAACAAGCATCAGGTTCCATCCTTGGGTGAAGGACGATGGCATGCATTCATTATTTATTTTATACTTAAGTATGGGATTGCTGAGATTTTAAAAATCATACTTTTTAAACTGAGACCAACTGGACTTCCATTTATTACTCTCTTGGTCACCAGCTAAGGCTCATGTCCATGTTTTCTGCATTCCCATTGCAGAACACTAAAGCAATAGGCGCACGTGGCAAGTTTAAACTAGCCATATCCTGAACTTTTGGTTAGACTTGACTTTTTCCCGTGGATTTAGTGAAACTTTATGTATAGACTGCCTATTCCTGACTTAACCTTACAGTTTTATAGGCCGTGACTGATGGGAATAGAGAATCACCTGGGATGCAGTCTGACAGCTCAGACTTAAATGTTAAAAATATAAAGAATGGTAACCCCTACAGGCTCTGTCAGAAAAATCCCCATTTTCTTTATGGGAAATCAAAACCTTAAAATATATGTTATGTAGTAAAACTGAAATTTTAAATCCTGTAATTTGAATCTGACAACTCCATTTTTCTTTAAGCATTTAGTCTGAACAAGACAAGTGCATTACTTTTAATTTCATTTGCAGAAAGTAGATGTTAAAGAATAAGTTAAATGATTAATGGTCTAAAAAGTGGATGGAGTGTCATAACTTACATTAGCATTGAAAATCTCCTATAAGAAAGAAGAATTTTACATATGTGAAGTGTGGCTGAGTGGTATTAAGACTAGCATATCACCTGGATATCTCTTACTTTAATCAGGTTTAAGGCTACTGGTAGAATGAATAATAATTAAAATATACACCTAATCGCTGCCTGTCTGTAGGGCTAATTGCTGTCATTGAAAGAATGAATTGTTAAAAAAGTAATTCTTCATTGGAGCTATCTCTCCTGTATCATTGGTGGCCTATTTTTAGTACCTATAGAAGTCATGGTTTTTGAATTTATTAGGAGCTGTGATGAATGATAAAACAAATCATCCATTTACATATCTTGACACTGCTTTCGAGAATACTTATTTCTTACAGGCAAGTGTCACATTGTATATAAAAGCTGGTTAATTGTGTGCTAATCTTCTGTATTATCTCCAGCTCTCTGATGTAGTGTTCTATCAGTAGTTAATATTAATTTTACTTATTTCAAATGAATGTAATACTTCATAAAAATTCTATTTCTTTTATAATTTCTACCATCTTACAGTTGCAATTTCACATTCAGCTGTTAATTAAAATTATACATGCAAATTGTAAAATGTATAATGCTTTACTACTTTAAACCTTAAAGCCTTTGTGAAATACTTCCATTTTAACCATTTTTTACTAAAAAAGTTACATTACTGGGTAGTGTGTTTGTTTTCTTTTTTTTTTTCCATCGAGTTCAATAGTTTCATTGATCTACTGTTTCTTACAAAAATCTGCCATGCTTTGTGAACTTCACTTTCTAATCTCATACAGCAACCCTTCCTTTATGTTGTTCCTGCTCTCCCTGGTCCCAGAACAGTAGGGTTGCCTTGACAAATCTATTCAAAAGCCATTCCTGGCCCTTTATTGGTGGGGACTGAAGCCTTTGAAATTCTCTCCTCACTGCAACACAGCTGACATCTTCTTCCAGACAGAATGAATTAAGGAAATACAATAAGACACTTGATCTACCAGTCAAGGATCTTTCCATAGTGAGGACGGACTCCATGGTGCACAACTAGGGCAGCAAGCATCTACAAATACACAATACATGCTTGTTTACCAGAATAGCAATCGTCCATTTTTACAATCATGATTGATGGGATGATTTTATAGAAATCAGTCTGAAAATTCCTTGGGTCTTTCCAAAAAGTTATGTGGTTTGGGGTTTTATTTTCCTTTTCCCCTTAATGAAGTTAATCAGGTTTTCAGAAAGGGAAAACTTGTAATAAGGGGAGCCTTGTAGATCTTGTAATTCAGCTGGCAATCCTATTAAAAATGTAGTTGCTTTATAATTAAATTTTCAATTCAGTAGATTTGGTGTCGTTTCAGCATATTTTATTAAAAGCATATTATTTAATACTTTAATTCATATGCTTCTCTGAATAGATAGCATTTGGAGCAAAACATTAAAAAAATCCATGGTAAATTCATCCTACTCAGAGGTTCAAGAGTAAAAGATGAATATAAACACTTCCTGAACATAAATCCCCAAAGACCAGTATTTACATTTTTAAATCTTCATATGCAATTCATCTCAGCTATATTTCCAACTATTTTAATGTCAATTTGCTATCTTGATGTCTTTTATTCAGTTTAATCTGTTGTTTTGTGATTTTGCAACCACTCTTTCCACAGTGTACTCCACCAAACCCCCCTGAAAAATTCTGGTTTCTTACTGTTGGCAAGCGGGCAGGCTCAGTGTTTGTATCAACACATATTTAACAACTACAGAAAGGAAGAGCTTAAAACGTGCAGTAGTTTGAAATGTGCAGTGGGTAATTCAGGCACCCATTGGTCCAAGCACCTACTTAAGTCCACCGGCACTCGAAGCAGCACTTTAAAGACATGCTATTTAAGCACATTACAAATCTTCTGAAGTACGGTCTTACTCTTTTTACTTATTTTGTATGAAAGTACAGTATGTCATCTCCAGTTAGCATGCGTAAGCGGGTGTGGTGTGTGCACCTTCCAGTCCCTGTTGGGACTGCTGTGTAAATTAGCATTGAGTATTTTGATGTGATCCTTGTCCTTTTGATGTGATTCGTCCTTACTTATGAAGTCTCTATTTATTGCTGTAAAGAGTTTTTGGCTTACCCCAAGATTGTCTGCCTGCTCTTACAGAACTGCTGTAACTGGGTGTCCAGCTCTGAGCCCCTGGACACGTCGGTAGAGTCCATGCTGCCCGACTGCCCGCGCGTCTCTGCAGGTATGTTGGTTTGTTTGCGTCAACCCACTGCAAGCGTTCAGTGGAGTGGCTTGTTTATTTAAAAACGCAGTTGGTTCTGAATGCTTTTTCAGAATATATATTTCAGAATAACCCTTCTGTGGCAAGATATGGTTGAAAGCATGCAGCTGCTTCTATTTTGTGGAGCCCACTGTTAATTTTTTAAATTTTTTTTGCTTCACGTGGGATTTAAGTTCTCTGCTTTAGTGTATGTTTTTCCAGTCTTCATTTCTCTTTGGCTTTAAGTAATTGCTGGCATTATAGGTAGAAGCTTAAAAATAATAGCAATGATGAAAACTGGGAAATTTATTATAAATGCTTGAATAAATATCTAACTCTGTGTAAGCAAGAAGGTGTTAAAGAAGTACGTTAATGAAAGGTGCAACTAAGTGAAATAAGGCACTTTCCCAAATCCTGATCAGCACAAGTCTGGCTAATGTATCAAGTTATTTACAGTATCTTAGAATGTTGATGCGAGATTTCTGTTGTTTTGGAAATACTCAGCTACACTTTTTCATTAATGAATCGTAAATCACAAGGAGCATGTAGAATAATACTCGGAGACTTATGTTAACATGTAATAACGCCAGAAAGTAGACATAGTTGTCAATGTAACAGGAAAATCTCCAATCTCTGTAGGAAAGTAATCTAAAATACATAAAGCTGTTACAGAACTTTCATGTTTGATTATCAGATTTCCTAAAAGCCATAGGTAGCATATTTCTGTAGAATACAAAATCAGGTTCAAAGGAAGACACAGCCTATACAATATTAATTTAAAAGCTGGAACAGTATTTGACCTTGCTCTGTGAGACGCAGTTGTTCATTTGACAAGTTGGAGATTCATATCTGTCTGGATCTGTGAGGTTGTTAGTGAGACCTAACCTTGCAGATGAAATTTAGTTTACTGCAGGGTATTTTTAAGGCTTGGAAAATTTAGTGGTACTTCGTTGGAGAGCTCACAACAACCAGAGACCTGTAATCACATTTCTGTTATGAGTTGGGATCTAACCATCCAGATCGTCAGCTCTGTGCAGGCGCAGTGCAATGGCATTGATGTTGCTCTTTAGTGCTTAGGGAGATGATACATTACTAAAATTTTTGTAGGTTCAGTGTTCATTTACCAACTTTTTGCTCCGTTAGGGGAGAGTACTGCAGTTTAAAAGACAAATACTGCGCAGGATGGAATTCTTTAAAACAGGATTAACTTCCGATCCCTGACGTCTGCGTTGCTGTGGTGCAAGAGTGCATGTTACAGAGGTCATTTCAGTCAGGTAAAGAGGGGCTTGGACAGCAACCAGTCAGTATTTACGGTACGCTTGCCAGCACTGGAAATCCTCCATCTGAGCTTCTGTTCTTTTTCTTTGTATTCATCCTATGGAGGTAATGTCAAAGGTATCCTACAAAAGAAATCCTAAGTGTTATTTGAAAAACAGACTGAGACTTTAATAGGGGTGTGAGTCTTAGTTTCACATATCTCTTGAGGATGGGTCAGAGTGGACATAAAGTCTATACTCCACTTAACGAACTGCCAGCTACACTGACATCTTTGGCAGGAGAATAAATTTAAATGTGGTAGGATTTCAGCCGGTAAAAGTTGGCTGTTTGTATTTCATGCATACATACAATGGCACTAGATTAAGATCACTGATGTTTTAGAAGTTCTTGTCGGAGATTTTGGACAGCAATTTAAATGGAAGCTAACCAATTCCAGGCTGTTTCTTTGTAATAGAAGGACAGTTTAAAATAGCATAGCTTTATGTGACTACTGCTGAATTATCAATTTGCTCATAAGTTTTTGTTTATATTTGTTGTATTTATGTCTTATATGGACAACTGTAAGGCATTTACAGAGGAATAGGTGAATAATTCTTACCCTGTGTTTGCATGCACAATGGCATAAGCCTGCATTAGGGTAATCTGTAATAAATGTATGAAATGCTACTAGATGTAGGAGCATTAGTATTTAATGTGAGAGATTTTATTTCACTGATTTCATGAGAATTGCAGTACTGAAAGAGCCCACACTCAAATACTGGCAGCATTGCCTTTGGTATTTCAATGAAATGAAATGACAGCGAAAGTGATCAGAGCAATGTGAGGAGACTTTTTAAAATAAACCTTTTGCAGCAGGAAGATTCCCTTTTCTGCTTGGAACCCAGTCTTCTCTGTGTGTTTGCACTGAGGAGGAGGTTCAGGAATAACTGCCTCTTGGTCACCTTTCATGAGCCAGCTTTTCCAACGAGGGTCTGATAGTCAGTCTTTCAGCGTATTGGGATTTACAGGCAACCCCAGGTTGTTTGTGAGCATTGCCTACTTCAGATTATGTCACAGTCTATTGCTGGCATTTCATGTAAAAATCACTAGAGAGAAATAAACGGCCGTCAGACTGGCAAAACAACTTGCATTTCCAGATCACGTTGTTAAAGCTTTTGATTAGAGCATTATTAAGTAATTAAAATGTTTGCCATAATTCATTCACGTCTGACTCAGTTACAAAAAGGAATGAATACACTTTAATAATTGGAAGTTGTGGGCATGAGAACAACAACAACGCAGAAAAAGCAAGCCATAATAGTTCTGTTCTCTGCCCTTGTGGCAAGAGGTGGGGTGCTGCAAGGGTCCCACCTTCATGGTCTTTCCTCCGCATCTCAAGGATCTGATTGGGTCACAGTTTGTCTTCCTGCAACAGGTTATCATCACACCAAAGGGATTGTCCTCTAAAACTTCCCATTTAACACAGTTGTCCTGTGTGGTATATGTAATCCTAAAAAGCCTCCCATGCAGTGTTGAGAGGCGTATCTCCCAGGTCAGACAGCTTCCATCAGACCTGGAGCTCCTGTGGAGGCTATGTGTCCAATACCAACCATCTCATTACCCTTCCCATGTTCTTCCAACTAGAATAAAGCATCCTTCCTTACGAGAGAAGAGTCCACTCCTCTCTATCATTTATCAGCTACCAGGCAGGGTTGCCCAGCACCGTTCCCCTCTGCTCCTTCTTCAGGAGAGCAGATTTTGGCTTCTTCATGAATCTGCTTGGTAGAGTCCCATAGGATAGAGCCCTGAAGGGCTAAAGGGCCCAGGGCATCTTGTTGATATTCAAGGATCACCTCCTCCAAGCTCAGGAGTGATGCGTCCCAACAAAGAGGAAGGGCAGAAGCACCAGAAGACTGCATGGGTGAACAAGGAGCTCCTGGACAAACTCAGACGTGGAAAGGAAGCCTACAGAGGGTGGAAGCAAGGACAAGTAGCCTGGGAGGAATACAGAGACATTGTCCAAGTCTCCAGGGATCAGGTTAGGAAAGCAAAAGCCCTGACAGAATTAAATCAGGCCAGGGACATCAGGGACAAAAAGAAAAGCTTCTATAGGTATGTCAGTGATAAAAAGGAAGGCTGAGGGAAGTGTGTGCCCTCTGTGGAGTAAACAGGAGACCTGGTTACCTGGGATATGGAGGAGGCTGAAGTGCTCAGTAACCTTTTTGCCTCAGTCTTCACCAGAAGTGCTGCAGCCACACCACCCAAGCTGCCAAAGGCCGGGACTGGGAGAACAAAGAGCCACCCTCTGTAGGAGAAGATCAGGTTTGAGATCATCTAAGGAACCTGAAGGTGCACAAGTCCTTGGGGCTTGATGAGATGCATCCGTGGGTCCTAAGGGAACTAGCAGATGAAGTTGCTAAGCCACTGTCCATCATATCTGAGAAGTCACAGCAGTCTGGTGAAGCTCCCACTGACTGGGAAGGGGGAAACATAATTCCCATTTTTAAAAAGGGAAACAAGTAAGACCCAGGGAACTACAGGCTAGCCAATCTCACCTCTGTGCCAGCAAGATCATGGAGCAGGTCCACCTAGAAACTATGCTAAGGCACATGGAAAATAAGGAGGTGATTGGTGACAGCCAGCATGGCTTCACTAAGGGCAAATTGTACCTGACAAATTTGGTGGCCTTCTACAACAAGGTTACAGCATCGATGGATAAGGGAAAAGCAACTGAAGTCATCTACCTGGACTTGTGCAAAGTTTTTAACGCTGTCCAGCGTGACATCCTTGTCTCTAAATGGGAGAGTCATGGATTTGACCGGTGGACCATTCAGTGGATAAGGAATTGGCTGGGTGATTGGCACTCAAGACACTTGCAGTCAACAGCTTCATGTCCAAGTGGAGACCAGTGACAAGTGGCGTTCCTTAGAGGTCGGTATTGGGACCAGCGCTGTTTATGTCACCAACATGGGCAGTGGGATCAAGTGCACCCTCAGCAAGTTTGCCAGTGACTCCAAGCTGAGTGGTATGGTCAGCATGCTGGAGGAAGGTATGCTGTCCAGAGGGACCTTGACAGGCTTGAGAGGTGGGCCTGTGTGAACCTCATGAAGTTCAAAAACGTCAAGTGCAAGATCCTGCACGTGGGTTGGGGGACTCCCAAGCACAGATACAGGCTGGGCAGAGAATGGATTGAGAGCAGCCCTGAGAAGAAGGACTTGCGGTGTTGATTGATGAGAAGTTCAGCATGACCCAGCAATGTGTGTTTGCATCCCAGGAAGCCAACCAAATCCTGGTCTGCATCAGAAGAAGCATGGCCAGCAGGTCAAGGGAGGTGATTGTCCCACTCTGCTCTCCTCTTATGAGAATGCCTGGAATATTGCATTCAGCTCTGGGGCCCCCAACATAAGGAGGACATGGACCTGTCAGATCAAGTCCAGAGGAGGCCACGATGGTGATCACAGGGCTGGAGCACCTCTCCTATGAAGACAGGCTGAGAGAGCTGGGGTTGTTCAGTCTGAAGAAGACACCTTATCGCAGCCTTTGGGTCCCTAACGAGGGCCTACAAGAAAGGTGCAGAGGGACATTTTACAAGGGCATGTAGGGAAAGGACAAGGGGGGAATGGCTTTAAACTGATAAAAGGTAGATTTAAATTAGATATCAGGAAGAAATTCTTCCCTGAGGCGCTGGCCCAGGCTGCCCAGAGCAGCTGTGGGTGCCCCATCCCTGGCAGGGCTCAAGGCCAGGCTGGACGGGGCTGGGAGCAGCCTGGGCTGGGGGGAGGGGGCCCTGCCCAGGGCAGGGGGTGGGAACTAGATGATGTTCAAGGTCTCTTCCGACCCAAACCATTCTGTGATTCTCTGGCTCACAGCCCCCTCTGGTTTCCAGCTTTGGAGCTTTGCACAGGTAAGATCCTCAGCTACGGCACTGTCATCTCATTGGCCTGGAGGAGCCCTCTGTCAGTCTCTTGCCTTCACTCTGTGTTTAAAATGTCTCTTCCCTTTCAGCCCTCATTAAGGACCTCTGTTAGACCTGAGGTCATCTTCTGCCTCAGTCTTAATCTACCTTCCTATTGGAGTCAAACAAGAAGACCTGTCTTCTGTCTTAGAGGAGATGGATCCATTTCCTATCTAAGATGTAAACAAATGTAGGGTGGAGAAAGGTGAAGACTTTAAAAGCAGTCTGTACATTAAAATCATCACAGAGAATGGAGCAGGTGTGGGAGGGAGTCCTACTGGTTAGGAGATTGGAGGCGAGCTTGTAATTTGGCGCAGACAATGTGGTAGACATTTCAGTGACAGGTTGTGTTGTGTTGCTGCTAACCACAGCTGTGGTTCTCTTGATGTCTCTGAGACCTTAGAACATTTCTCCTAGTTCTGGAGCAGGGAGTTCACAAGCCCTTGGGAAGCCATCCTACTGGAACAGCTATTGGGTGGGAACAGCTGAAAGCGAGGATGGGAGAAAGCAGATCCATGGATCTGTGTCCATCTCTGTTGCTGTTGAGGGATTAAATGACTTTGATTCCAGGCTAGTGGTGTGAACGTTACCTAAGGAAAGGCATTATAGTAAATTTTGCCAGGTAAACATGGCCTGTGTTTTCCTGAATACAAGTATTTTGGGGTGCCTTATAAGGACCACCTTAGCGTTTGGATAAGATACATTCCTTAGCTCATGTGTTTGCCAGTGGATGCTTTTTATTTAGGAGAGAAGATTAAACATTGCAGTATTTTGCCAAAGTGGATGTGCAGCAACAACACTAATTTACATAATCAAATAAAAAGAAGTTATTGTAACGTTAGTAAAATTAATTACCTAATCAAATCCTTTTAAAGCCTTTCTAGTTGACCCCCAAAATCACTAGTTATTCTTTTAACAGTTGCAGCCAATGTAGTTAAAACATTGTAAAATAAGGAAATTATAACATCAAAAGACAAACAGGATAACACAATGGAATGAAACGTTGACAGTAATCAAGAAAAGCTCTATTCATGGAAGAGCCTAGACTTGAATATATGTCTCTGTAATAAGGAAAAGAGTGCAAGAATGAATTCATGTAGCTGAATAAAGTAATTTCAGGGTGGCGGAAGAAAAACAAACTCTTGATTTTGAGAGACAGGTATGACCCGTGCCGGTGGCACTCTGAATGGTATCTGAGTGAAACCTCACATATTTCCTGGTACCACGCATCAAACTTGACTCTGCACCATATATAAAACATTTTACTTCATTTAGATAAGCCAAGCACAGCTTTATGCTTTTTTTTTTTTTTTAACTTCAGAGTTCTGAAAAAGATCATTAATATTGTTTCTAACAGCCTACTGCAAGTGTTTGAGGCTTTTATAGATAAATTAATAAAAGGGGAAAATGGCTTCATGGAATAGTTGAGGTGTGAAAGGACCTCTGGAGATCATCTGGTCCAAATCCTGCTCAAGCAGGGCCACCTGGAGCCAGTTGCCCGGGACTGTGTCCAACCTTCCATAAGCTCCAATACATGTCATTAAAGAAACCATGGTCATGGTAATTAATATTCATGTACAGTTGTGGGGGGTTTCTTGGTACACTTGCCCTAACTCCCACAGAGTCATGCGGTATCCGTGTGGTGTGCTGGACGGTTGTGTTGGGTTCAAGTCTGAACATGAGTGAGCATGGAGTAGAGATAGTGGTAGTTGTCTGAGCTCAGGGAAGACACTCAGCTTTGCGTGTGCCATCACCAGAATGAGGTCCTTCACACTGCACAGAGGTTCAGAAAGTGGTTGTTTTCCTGCTTTGCCTTTCCAGATCCTTTCAGCTGGGAGAGGGGAAGGGGGGCTGATGGTGGTTTCTGATGGAGCTTGTCCCAACAAGGAGCTGGGTTGTCATCCATTGAGCCTCTTGGAAAAAACACAGCCAGAAGCGTTCCTGCATGTGTTAAACACACACTATGTACTTTAAGGCTTGAGGGGGGGTGAGAGATTTTTCTGTATGCACATAAGAGGCTTGCAGTTCAAACCAAATGAAAAATGAGATTCTGCAGAGCTCAGTGAAAAACAGGGAGAAGCTTGTTACCTGCTGGTTTTGAGTCCTTGGCATAGCTTGATTTAATATCAAGACAAGAATATGGTACTAAACAGTACCCTCGAGACTGCCGCTTTGTGCTAAGTAATAGAATAGCATCAATAATCCTTCCATGGGGCTACAGTAAATTTAAGTAAAGTTATTCTGGACTGTTAGATCTGCTTAAAAGCACTGATCCAAGAAAGCGAGCGCATCACTTGCACAGCGAGCCTTTCCCTGGAAGAGCGGGCGTGCAGCCCAGCCCCCACACATGCTCATGCTGGCTCATCAGATAAAGCCCTTGTTGCAAAGCTCGTGTTGGTACTGGGGAAATCACGAATTACCCGTTAGATGATGGAGGCAGCAGTTTTTATCGGGATTGCCTAACAGGTGGATCTGCCTGCTGTCTTAGGAGTTCAGTTGTGTATTGCCATAGAAGAGCCTCATCTAGCTGCACATGACCCCACGCTGAGCAGATCCTGGTGTTCAAACAGGAGGATCTCCACTGAGGTTAAATGAGCTGGGCAGCACGGCAGGGTCTGTGTGCAGGGGTAATTGCATGAGTGAGGCTCATAACAGGTATAGGAAAGGACCAACTTATTTCTTCCCGCTTTGCTTCCTCAGCCTTATTTGCACCACTGTACGCTTCCAGTCCATGTGTCTTGCTCATAACAAACAAGGCAGAAACAACCATAAACTGTATTAAGCACTGAGACAATACCTCGCTCATCCCCTTAGCAGCTTTTAGCCCAGTTTACCAATGCTTCTCATTTTTTGCTCTTTAATCAATTTGGTGAAGACCATGCTGGGCTCTTTTCTGACACTGGTATTTTGAGACCAGGGGTAGATGTCCAATAGCTCCAGCAATGTAAGAAATAAGTACAAAACCACACACTCCTTACAATAAGGCATATTAGGCAATTTACCTATTTTGCTAAAAGTGTTATTTCTGCATTCACTAGACATTCATGGAGATTAAGATTACAGTAATCAGTGTTTACTGTAAACCTCTTTGCATTTCATGTCTTCATGAGCATGTAGTGCTGTCAGTAAAAGCTTTGCACTTAGGAGAAAAGATTAAACGCCGCAGCATTTTGTCAAGGTGGCAGGCTTTTGTGTTTAGCTGCATATTAATTCCTTTTAACATATTTGCAGCATTCATAGCACTGATGGAGGAATGCAGGAATCTGCAGTGTTGGTGTTGCTTCGTCAACATCCTTACATGCTGCACGTGTTGGTCCTGTGCTTCCATTTCTGCTGCTGTACATTGTCTGTTGGGGGCTGGAAATTATTGCAAAAACTTTGAAACATCAACCTGTCTGAGCCACAGCTCGGGCAGCTGCTGCACTAAGTCCAACTTTAACTAAAGTCTTCTTAGCGTGGAAGTAGCTTTTTACCTACTCCTGACTCTTCAAAGGCGCTCTGCTTTTAGTCTCGTGCTCAGCCTCAGGTGTTGCAGGCAGCTTTCCATTTAATGTATAATACCTAGCTGGGTGTGAGCGCCGATGTCGTGTTTTGAGTAGTTTAGCTTCACAGTGCTTTGGAAAGGAAAAAATCTGTAAAGACCTGTTAAATGATATTGCAGATTCTGTTCCAGAATGCCAGAGCCTCAAAAGTAAATATGACAGTGTGAATTTAAAAGTGTTTGCTTGAATTACGAGATGTTGCTGCTGTCACAGAGTTAGATTTTATAAGAATTTCAATTTTATAATGCATTTTTATAACTCTTTGTACGACCAGCTAGGTGTTCGATATACCACCAGTACTGTTATTTTTTAGAACAAAACACTCATATTCATGTACCATTCTACAAATTGTTACATGTGTTTGAGTCAGTATTGATATTAGAGAAACCATTTCATCAAAAATTATTCTTGTGCTCAAACATATCTATTTATCATTGCATTTTTTTAGAGTACAGTGAACTAGTTAGAGTGATGTATGCTTGCCTCAGAGTCCCTGAGGCTGTCTTTGATTGTGGTAATAATGAATAATGTAAGTTATTACAGCCAGATATTTCCTACAAAGTGTTTGACAACAGTTAGACTGCTGTGACCATTGCTTCCGATACTGCTTAATGCTATCTCGTTAGTGCTTTCTGTATCCATATCTGTCTACATGTTGGCTGAAGCCTTACTCTAATGTGCAATCGCAAACTCTTGAATCCAGGGTCTTTTTGTTCAGTGCTTGTGCTTCTTCACAGCCTGTGCAGATGCCAGATGCCAGAACAGGTGTTGCTTAGCCAGTCTTCTGCATGGTCCTGTTGTTAAAATACTCCTTAGCTCCGTACGGCACTTAGAGGCACAATGGCAGTGCAACAAATAGTGAACACATTCATGTTTGAATAGACAAATGCAACTTTACTGCAGATTTCCAAGTGACAGGTTAGACTGACACTTTAAAAAGACTGTGTTACATATAATTAAGTTATTATTTAGTTCAGTCTGCTCTAGTTTTGCCTGTTGAAGGGGGGAAACTAGAACAAGAAGAGCAATGAAGCTGGTGATGGGTCTGGAGCACAAGTCTGATGAGGAGCAGCTGAGGGAACTGGGGGTGTTTAGTCTGGAGAGGAGGAGGCTCAGGGGGGACCTTACTGCTCTCTACAGCTGCCTGAGAGCAGGTTGTAATGAGGTGGGGGTCAGTCTCCTCTCCCAAGTAACAAGTGACAGGACAAGAGGAAACAGCCTCAAGTTGCACCAGGGGAGGTTTAGCTTGAGTTTTAGGAAAGATGTCTTCACCAAAGTGGTTCTCAAGCGTTGGCACAGGCTGCCCAGGGAGCTGGTGGAGTCACCATCCCTGGGGGTGTTTAAAAGACGTGTAGATGTGGCATACGGTTTAGTGGTGGGCTTAGCAGTCCTGGGTTAACAGCTGGACTCGATGATCTGAAAGGTCTTTCCCAACCTGAACAAGTCTATGTTTCTGTGAGTGTGGGACTCAGATCAACTTTTTCCTCCAGGGCATGTCAGAATGTGCCCTAGCAGAAATAGCAGTTTTTCCATCTCCTCGTGCTTTTTGTGATGGCAGCAAAAGCTTTCCTTACATAGTTGCTTATCATCACCTTTTTACACCCAATGTCTTCCCAGCCTCTCGATACACATAGGCAACGTTGCATCAGATAGTACACCTTGCTCCTCACTGTTTAACTGGTGGGTTAAAGCAGGGTTAAAATGTGTCTTCCATAGGGTGGAAGAGAAAGCCACAGTCTGTCCTTTCATCACCTCTCAAAAACCTACAGGCTACAGTCCAGCAATAGTGAAACTTTTTTCCTGGGTCTCAGTTAAGTTTTAATTAAGTACTTTGTGGGATTGAGCTTGAATATTTGTCTTTGTGTTCAAAGTTGTATGCATATGCCAAGTTGTATGCACATTACTGTTAGTAATTTTAGAGAACATTTTCTGTGTTTCATCCTCAGCAGCTCTGTGAAGCCAGAACATCTATAGAGATGGGACCTGGTACATCAGTGTAATTGTAAAAGCTGTATTTCTGCTAGAGCTCAGCACCTGTAAGGAGGTATTCCCAGAGAGATTTAATCCAAAATTCAGTAGCAAAATTTTTATTTGCATTGACATAACATCCAAAATATCATTTACATTTCAGCTTGTATTTTCTGTTAGAATCCAGATTTGGATTTGGATTTGGTAAACTTTTTCAGAAGGTTCACTTTCACTTGAAAACTTTGGCTCTTTTTTCATAAATGTATATAGTTTAGGCCAGGAAGGACATTTAGATCACTTATTCTCCACTTTTATAGATAGGTCTTTAACTTTTGATTGATGTTATTACGCTGAAATTTAAAACTTGCATTTGGTTAAAATGTGTCTTCCATGAAGTCATTCAGCCTTGGCTGGAATGGTTCAAGAGATGGGGAATCCATTGCTTCCTTTCCTTTCTAATTTGTCAGACTATTAAGAGGAGTGGCTCATTTGCGTTTTCACTTTGTCTGGTTTCAGGTACCAGCCATTAATGCTTGCTGTGCCTTTTTCTGCTAAATCGAAGAGCCATTTAGTGTATTTGCTTTTTCTCCATATGAATTAGATACTGGAATCAAGTCAACACTCAGTTTTCTTTTGAGAAACTGAATAGATGGAGTTCTTTAAGTCTCACTGCAAGTAAAAGGAAAAAAACCCCATACTAATACCCAAAAAAAGGTGGTCATCTTTCCTGTTAATAACTATCCTGCCTATCTTCACGTTTACAGAAGCTTTACTGCCAGTGAATTTGTATTTACTTGCTGTGTTGTGGATTATCCGTACAACACTCCAGCAGTAACATCTCTAGTCAATAGTGGTTTCTCCACGATAACTACATTTACAGATTACTTAGTCTGCAAGTTCTTAGAAATATTGAATGATATTGACTTTTAACAAGTTTTCATGAGTAAACAAGAACTGTGAAGTTGTGCCATTTGTCCCCTCATGAATTTATGAAACATTTGATCAATTTCTGCCTAATTTGAAGTTTTAGTTGTAATTAAGTTTCACCAAGTTTTATGATAATAGATTACAGCATAGAAGAAGAAATGAGGAAAGTATCTTCCTAGTAAAAGGGAGACATTTTAATGTGTCTTTTGAAAGGCAAGGGGGAGTAACTCAGGTGCTGGATACGGTGACTGGAAACAAACAGCTGGCGAAGCGGGCGGCATCGCCAGCCGGCTGCAGCAGGGAAGTGGCTCCACTGTAATGATAGTATAGAAGGTCTTTCTTTCAGAGGTTCCGTGGGAAACCTGGGAAGAGCAAAAATTAGTTGCTGGAAAGAAAAGGGTGACAAAGGACTTTCTAAACATGCTTAGCAAAGTTGCCATAATTTGTCCTGTTGTTCAGAATGTTCCAGAGAAATAAATCAAAATCCCAACCAAAAAATCTCATCTACTCTGTTTGTATATAAATCCTTGTCAGCTAAACATGCTAATTCATCAGAAACTGAAATTGACTTTATTTGTTTAGGACTTAACTTTCCAGTAAATTGCATTGGCTTGAATTAATTACATTTTTGTACCTTAATTCTTCATTAATAGATTCCAGTATCACAGCTTTGTGGGTCTGAAAGGATTTTTATCGTACGTCAGCCTCATGCCCCAGCCAAAGGCAGGAACAAACGTTCCTGCATCACTTCCTGGCAGGTGCTCATCTCACTGGTTCTTTCCTTTGTGTTGTGTGACAACACATCCTCGCGGGGCAGCCTTTTCCAAACCTCCACCTTCAGTTGCCCCTGCCTTCCGTGGTGCACACACATGACCTCAGGAACAACTGAGTAAGCAACAGTTACCCTGCAAAATACCTCAGCCAGCTGGACAGAGTGGTGAGCACTGAGAACCTTATACCCATTACAGTACAGCAGATGAATTGCAATGAAAATTTGAATGAGCTGGGACTGTTGTATGTGAAGAAGAGTAGATTTCCTGGGAAGAAGAGCAACAGGGAAAGACAGACATGTAAAAAGTTCCAATAAAAAAAAAAAAAAAACAACAAGAACTTGTTCTTCGTGTCCACAGTACTTAGGGTAGGAATTTATGGATCTATCTATCCATTTTTCCATCATTTTTCTTGAGATTTATATCAGGCTAGCTGTGCAAGTAGTCTTGTCTGAATTTTTGGGTTAGGATTTTTCCCACGTGTTATTTAAGTAGTTACTTATTTATAAGTTTGAATAAGTTTAGTTATTTAAGTAAGTTATTTAAGTCAGTAGCCAGTTAACTGGTTTATGACTCTTGAATAAAAACTCTGCAAGCCTGCCAATTTAGAAATATTTATCCCTCAGAAGGTATTGATGAGCAGCAAAATAGAATGTACTTCATCAAACACTTTGCTGTGGGTTTTGGGGTTTTTTTCCAAATAGGGAACAGAAACATGTATTGAACAATTCCATACTTTCTCCTGCAGTGTTACTTAAGTTGCCCCATCTCCATCTGAAAATCTACATATATTGGCTATGGACTGCATTTGTTGATTGCATATAAAACAAAGTTCTCCACAGTGCTAAGTTGGGCAGCCGTAGATTGTTTTTCCTCAGGTGGCTTTTGCTTCCCTTATCGTCTTTTTATGCCGATAATAAGCTATTGCCACCTTTTTCTGAATTCCTGGACTGATACCACTTCTTTGCCGAACCAGGAGGACTAACACTCTGTCTTATGTTTTTTGGGCATCCAACAAACTCTTTTAAAAATACCATTCATTCATTTATAAGTATCTCATCTTGATTAAAATCATTCATATATTTCCTACCTTGAAGAAAATGCCCTTTTTGAAGCGCTGCGCGTGTGTGTTGCCGGCTGAAGCTTCTCTCTGTTCAGTTCCACCCAGTGGTGTCAGGTCAGGTCTACTGGCCCCAGGCAGCCACCCATCTGTCTTTATCCATCACAACACTGCCCGAAATGGTAACGTCATGGAAAGCATTACACCTTTTTATGTCAGAAAACCATCATTTGTAGTTCCTAAAACTTTTTAATGTTTATGACCACCAATCTCCATGTCCTGAGCCAGTGCTTTGCAGGGTGGTGAAACACTCCATGCATGAGCAGTGGTGTGCTTAGGGAGAATTTTACCCCAATGTCTGCTTTGCCAAGGTTGTCTGTCGCAAACCTCCCCACCACCATCTCCTCCGGGGCTTTTTTAGCACGCCAGCATATGCGCACTGAAGACCGAAACTCAGATTTATTGGTATTGTTGGAATAAATAATGATGGGTTTAGAATAGAGTACCACATTCTCACCACTTTTATGCAGAGAATCACTCTAAACAGGTCATAAACGGACATTTTAATACTTCAGGCATACAAATTATATTTACAGCTGTCAGTCGTGCCAATTATATCAAATTCCTGCTCATGGCTATGGTTGGACAACAAACAAGAATTGAAAAAACTCCTAGCAGTGGCACAGAATTAGTTTTAACATTCCTTTTCTTTGTCACATAAATTAAATTTATTTGCAACACATGGAGGTTAAATTTATATCGTATTTGCCTTCTTAGCACCCTGCCCTCAAGTTGCTAATTTAACAGTTTTCTGGCTGCTCCAGCTAGCTCTCCGCTGAGAAGATTAGTTTCCCAACCTGCGAGATAACCCAAAGACGAGAAACATGGAGCTCCACAATGCCATTTTTAGAGGCCCTTTTCACAGTATATTTGCACTTTAAACTTTCTGCTATCAAGGAACATGCCTATATTTGGAAGGCCCAATTTTCTGTTGAGAGGACTTGTCACTTTCTGCTAACCGGTGTCAGCAACTAACCTCATCATGTTAATGCACAGGGACAGTTAAGTGACTGGTTTTAAATGCATTCTGATCGTTACCTATTTATTAAAAGCAAAAGCAAACAACTGCTCATCTTCAGGTGCTGATTGTTTACACAAACATTATTAAGGACACGGCTAATTTAAGCAGACATACTGTATTCTTACATTATGACATGAAAACCATACTCTATGAGATAATTGTTTATAGCATGTGTCTCAATATTATGAATACTTACATATTCCAATAAACATTTTAGTTTAGCAAGCCACATTTAATAAGTAATATTTTTAAAGCTATATTCCAGTTTTTATGTGAAAGAAGGGAACAGGATGTTTCCCCCCGTATTAATCTTTTTATTTTAGGTAGGTTTACACAGCTTAACAAAGGAATAATCCACACAGTTAATAAAGTAAATAATTTTAAATTATATTCCTTATTGCTGCTATGAATAAGTCAGTTTGAAGGCAAATCTCAGTTATTTTTGAACACTGTTAAGCGCCCATCATTACTTTTAAGGAAAAGAGTTGCCTTTTCGCGAGTTTAATCTTTGTGCAAATGAGGCACTGTGTTTAAAAGTTCTTATCATTTTACCTGAGACTTTCATGTTAATGTGTCATTTGAAATCATATGTTACAAAATATAACATTCATACATACTGTATTACATATATATACACACATATGTAATATACATATTTTTATTACATATAAATAAAACCCACATACATTAGAAATCTGAAGGCTGTTTGAGTCCCACAGACAGCTGGCACGTGTGTGTGAAGGCAAACCTTAGCCCTGACGTTGCTGGGTAGGCAGGACAGGTCCTATTTTGTTCCCATCTTTGCCTCCAGACAATCGGTGCTGTTATGTCAGAGTTTAAACAATGTACTGAACTGAGTGTTAAACTAGAAGGGCTTCTCCTGTGCGTTTGAACACTGATGCTTGCGGTGAAAGGGAGCGCCCCAGCCCTGCCAGGAGGTGTACATGCTCTGGCAGCTCCAGCTGGAGCTTCCCGACACAGTTGCGCACATGGGGAACGCAAACACACTCTCTTAAAACACTTGTGCCCCAGGAGCAGGCATCGCTTTGCAATTCTAGGGTAATTGAACTTCAAGGACTTGTCATTACCCTGAGTAGTGACATTAAAATGTTTGTTGTTTGGGTAATTTGGGGGCAGAGGTCTAGACATCTGCTTATGCGCCTTGGTCCATCCAGTGAAATCTATTGCCTTTTCAGCATAAAGGATTTCCCATAAAATCAGGCACACGTAAGATGATGGTTGAAGATTTCCTAAAGCAATGCAGTGCTGGACGCTGATAATGCATGTCAGAGCTGCAAGAAAGGATTTGTTTTATTTCAGGAGTGTTCTGGATGTTAATGATTTTGACAGTTTCCTCCTACTGATTGCGGAACTTAAACTCATACATTAGGTACAGCTTGCAAATTCAGCACATCTTATGAATCTTGCAAACTTCTTTTGGCAGCTGGGGACCTGATTCAGATGCCACTGAAGGTTCCCCAGTGGTTTTGGTGAGTCTCTCCTCAGTCCTTTTGTCCCTGCAGACCACT
The DNA here is from genome assembly GCF_023634085.1 of Falco cherrug. NCBI lineage: Eukaryota > Metazoa > Chordata > Aves > Falconiformes > Falconidae > Falco > Falco cherrug. Next base: position 78,921,279 of record NC_073720.1, read on the forward strand.
GTTTTAAACCAAATGCTGAGTGTGAACTAATGACAGCTTTTAAGAGTGATTTTTTTGTCCTTCTTTTAATAGCCGTAGATTACACTTACTAAACAATTGTGTCATGCTTTGTCTGATACAGTTCTCTCCGTTATTCTTGAAGCACTCATCTCCTGTCCTCCAGGAAAGTGTCAGCTTCCCATGAAGATCTGGTTGCCTGTGTGGAGCAAGGGGTGCAACCTTAGGGGATGGGGAACTGAAAGAGCATGAGAGGGGCCCTGAGCAGTTGGCTGGCGATTCGGTCACCTTCATCTGAGATGCTGGCCTGAGTTCCCTGTACACTGAAATAGGAACTGAAGTTGGTTGTTGCTGTGAGACCCCACCTACACTACTGCATCCATCTCTGAGCTCCCAACACGAGGAGGCCACGGGCCTGTTGGAGCGAGTCCAGAGGAGGCTATGAAGATGCTTAGGAGTCTGGAGCACCTCTCCTGTGAAGACAGGCTGAGAGAGTTGGGGTTGTTCAGCCTGGAGAAGAGAAGGCTCCAGGGAGACCTTATAGCGACCTACCAGTACCTGAAAGGGCTGACAGGAAAAGTGAATAGGGGCTTTCTACAAGGGCATGTAGGGAAAGGACAGGGGGGAATGGCTTTACACTGATAAAAGGTAGATTTAGATTCGATATCAGGAAGAAATTCTCCCCGTGAGGGCGGCGAGGCGCTGGCCCAGGCTGCCCAGAGCAGCTGTGGGTGCCCCATCCCTGGCAGGGCTCAAGGCCAGGCTGGACGGGGCTGGGAGCAGCCTGGGCTGGGGGGAGGGGTCCCTGCCCATGGCGGGGTAGGGAGGAACTAGATGATCTTTAAGGTCCCCTCCAACCCAAACCATTCTACAGTTCCCTGATTATAATGTCAGTGGTCTAACTACTGCACTAGCACATAGGTGAAGGCTCTCCTTTCCTCATCCATCCTAAAGAAAGGGTGATTCCTGCTTGTTTCTTTCAAGAAATGACATTCATTGCTTGCAGGCTGTGGCATCAGGACTCAAGGCATTGCTAGTCTCCATGACTTTAATCAGCCAGTCTGTGCTAATTGAATATTTTTACCAATGCCTTGTATAGTCCACGCATTTTTTGAAGAAGTAGATGATGCACTGCAGTAACCTCACAGGTGGAGAGGCAAGATGTTCACTCAAGCTAACAATAGGATTTTTTGTGTATTAAGGAGAGGAGGAGTCAATGGCAGACAAGCCAAGAGAGGTTTTCATATTCACTGTCTCTGGGTGAGGACAAAGTGAAAAGAAACCACAGACATCCAGAGGTGATGACACCGAGCAGCAGTGGGCCTTCCACCAGCCAGACACCACAGGTTGCTCTCATTGAGCCAGTTCAGGAAGAGGATGCACATGCTTGAATTGTGCATGAATACAGTACACCCAGCCTGTGGGAAATGTGGGAACAGATGCCAGTGGGAAATCCATCATATTGTACAACGTCAGCAGAAGGTGCACACACGTAAGCTTGGGAAGATCAATTCCTATAGCTCCCCACATCCTTGTACCTTTGCTCCAGCACATCTCAGGGCTCAACAGAGAAGTAAAGAACTTTTCTGTTATGTTGTGTGTGGATCATAAAGCTTATGTTTTATTGAAAGCTTAGAAATTCCAGATGAAATGTAAGTATGAACATCTGTATCACTTGCTGTCAGATTGTCCCGTTTTGCTTTCTGAGACCCCTGCTACTCATCGATGCAAGGAGGTCCTGGTTTCTGCTCATTCGTGTCTTCACTGGAACTACATTTTTATTTGTACAGATTCAGCAGTGCATTCACAGCTTGTAATTTGCACCCACAGATAAATAATGTTCTCTTGGTAACAGAGGTACCAGCAGTCACAGGTGGATTGATCTGTCACCATCCAAAGCTTTTATCAACCATGTAAAAAATATCCCTAATGTAAATGAGGAAATAGAAGTTGATTTTGAATACTTATTCTTTCCATACACAGGCTCTTTTGTTATACATTCTGTTAATTCTGCTGTGGTATTTTTGCGCTACATCTCTTTTTCTAAATTTTTCTTCTGATCTACTGTCTGGCTTTTTTAATGCTACTAAATGCTTTACTGAAGCTTTACAAGTAGTATTTCATCTACCAGAGAGACTCTGTGAACTGAGTGCTGTCCCCAAATATGATACAATATTGTGTTAGCATTAATACGGGTATTGATGCAAAATCAATGCAAATAGACTCCACGTATAATCCCACACTGCCTCACTCGGGTTCACTGGCAGCAACAGCAGGTTACTTCTTTGATTTCAGAGCTGGGTATGCAGTATTTGTGAAGGGTTGCACTTTACGTCCTTACTTTGGTTATCATTGTGCCAGTGCACATTAAAACTTTTTTTTGGAACTAGATCTGTTTCAATTGTTGCCAAGCCCCACTTAGACAAACCTGAGTTTGGGCTTTGGCTCACTGAGCTTGTGGCTCACCCCAGCAAGGACTGCACCAGCTTCTTGAAGGTGCAGAGTGTAATTAGTACCTGTACAAGCCAACACCAGACACTGCTTATAGGGGTAAGTACCCTTGATGGGCAGGGCAGGATTTGGCCCTTTCACATGTACTCCTCCTCTGGATGGCTGCAGAAAAAGCATCTGGCTCCAACACACTATTAGGCTGTAATTAGTGTAACTAACAACTAATATGAAAGAGCAGGGTAAGGGTCACCACAAGACTTCAAAGGTCTTAACAGGTTAAGGTTGGAGGGCAGTCTATCCCCTCGCTTAATCTGTTGCCGTATCTTCTGAGATTTGTTGAAATCTTCAGTGACCTCTAACCTTGACGTGTTGCTTTCCCGTAATTTACCGGTCACATGCCATTTTCTTTATTTCTGTCCATTTAGACAGGCACGGGTCTTTGTGATTGGCGTCTCCCTTTTCTATTCAGATATGTGTGCCCAGGTAAACAGCTTTTTGATGTGGAGTAAAGACTGTGGTTTAAACCGCTTTAATGCTCTTGCCCTGCTAGCTTCGGAGTCATCAGAAACGGTTGTTTTGCTGTGCTTCGGCATGTGGTTTGTAGATGACATTTGACACATAGATTAGGCTCAGGTTTAAAATCTAGCTATTAAAATAAATTGGGCATTTTACACATGTTTTCAAAAGGTAGTAAGTATCAGGCTTTAATGAGTTGCTTTCTTAAACCTAACTGTCCAAGGATAGTTTTGTTTATATTTTCAGTAGGTATGAAAGCTCTTACTAGTCAAGGGAACTCAGGGAAAATTTATGTTGTGGGAAGGGTCGGTAAATACTCCTCCATGGTGTTTCGGTATGGGGGACAAATACCGATCAAGAAAACTCTCCTGTTCCTGATGGTTTGGGGTTTTTTCCCCCCTTGGACTCAATGTTGCATCTTTCCCATCAACCCCAACGTACCTGGGTGGGCTTCTATAGTGAAGTGTTGAGATGCATTGCCTTTTTTCTAAGCATCAGGCAGTTGCTTCTTGATGGAGCCCATCCCAAAGCGATGGGCAGAGCAGAGGGGAGGGTTCTTTCTCCTCCCCTCCATGGATGCTTTGCCCCCAGAGAGCTGTGGCTGTTCCCGTGGGGTTTGGTGAGCGGACCCCTCTGGGTATGCCAGCAGGGATGCTCCCTGGCTTCCACCCTCTGCTTTTTGCTGCTCCAGCATCCCACCCTGCAGTCCCTCTCTGTGTCTGAGCACTGCAGATCTGGGGAGGAGAACGCTCAAAAGAATTCAGCAAAGTAACATGCAGCAAGCCACTTGCCCGCACCAAACCAAGCATGGGTTTAATTATCCTTTTAACCGAGCAAAACACTTTAAGAGAGAGTATGAGTGACTGAGAGGGAGTGAGAGCAGCCTCCTATTAGATTTAAAGTTCAGCGGGGAAGGGGGGGAATCGTACAAGGATTTCACAAGCAACGACACTTGGATGGTATTTGGGAAATCTTTTTCTTTCAAGACTATGTTGCGATTAACTATGGGAGTAGCACATCAAAGCTGCACTGACTTCAAAGCTTAGAACCACTTACGGCTTCCAGCTATTACTAAAACCTACCACTTCACCCTGCCAGCAACTCATCTCGGCTGCCTCTTGTAAGTTACACCCATCTACTTCCTGCTGTCTGATTTTGGGGAGGGGGGCGAAACCAAAAAAAAAAAAAAAAAAACACCGAAAAACCCTTGTAAATTAAATATAGCTGTTCACACTGAAGCGATGTCAAAGACAGGGGAAAAAAGCAAATGAAGGCATGAAGACATTAAAGATTTAGTACAAACTCAACAGTGATTTACATATGTACAGTTTAATTTGGCTAACTCTAAGCCATCTGATTTGGGGAGGTTTCCTGACTGTAACCCCTGCGTAGAAGCCCCTGAATGAGGTGAGCAAGCTGTTTAAGCCATTATTGAGATGTTACCTATAGCTTGGCATGAGCAGAGGTCCTTTGGGACTCCGGGATATCTTTGTATACACTGCACATACCATGAAATCAGCTCTTGTCCCTGTTCTGCAGTGACGACCCACATCCTCTGATCTGCCAAGGTACCCGTTCGCATGCCTCGAAACGGTGTGTCAGTACTGGGCAATGATCACCATTTGACACGGCGATATTATTGATTCTTTTGCATTAGCGAGAGAGATGGTGGAAGCAAACCTTGCATATTTGATATTTAGGGAGTCCCTGAAACAACTCATTTGTAGTAGCGTAGGGCTGTGCTACACTCTCTGAACTGATACAAGAAGGCTAAAATGTACCGAAATTGTAATGTATTGCAGTGTTAATAATGTTCAGCACTTAAAATTGTTACATTGTTATTTTCTGATTTGAAGTTTTATGCCTAGGGTTTTTAAAATGGTACATTAATCTCTGAATAAAATTTGTCTTGCAAATGACATATTAATAGAAAGTTAGGAAGAAGTGTGGGTCTTCGAGTGTGTTTTATATAACAGTTTATATGTTTGGTACAGATCAATGACATGCTCTCTAGAGCTAAATGCCATTAATCCATTTGCAGCCACTCATTGCAATGAAGAGAAATCACCATTGAAAGAGCCAGTCATACGTTAAAGAGAATTTCTCTGCTTCCCTGCGTAGTCTTGCATTTTAAAAATGCCTTTGCAAGTGTTTAAAGGCAATATCTTTTTTTTCCTTTATTTTTTTCTCTTTACAAGGGAGAATTTTGGCAGCAGTGGGGGTGCTGGTGGCTTCTCCCTGCACAGCCCGCAGCTGGGCCGGGACAGCAGGGGTGGCCCCGCATGGAGCCAGTGTGCTGCCCCATCGCGGTGGGGGTCTCATCCTCACCCCCCTGCACAAATGACATGCTTCTGCTATGGCAGATCTGCAGTACAGAAACGTGAAGGCAGTCAACAGGCTGTTTTGCGTGGACAGTGTAAATACATAAATTATAGTGTACTGCAGTCAGTTTTAAAAAAGAAGTATTGTCTTCTAAAGAGTTGACATATGAAAAAAGCATATGGGAGCTTACTGTTACACCTGAAATATGTATGGCTAGTATATGTTCTGCCTGAAGAGCGTGCCTCTGCTTTAAATACGTAAAGGGAGAGAGGGGAGCTTCCTGACTGGCTGGTGATGCAATCAAAATGTCAGATTATTTGAAATAAATTGTTATTATAGAGTCAGGTATGACTCCACCAATGCACTTATATATTTCCCTGTGTGGTAGTTGTTTTTTCTTCTGAAAGGCTGCATTTCTCTGAAATAAACTGTGCAGACGAGGAACAGCACAGTCATTTGAAGTTCATTGAAAATATAGGAGGACATCGTGTTTCCTGTCCTTATGTTAAACTTGGCATATTGATTTTTTTGCACAGCTTGCAGCATAGAAATGTGATCTACAGCTATGGCAAGGCAGGCTAACCACATGCGAATTTGTTAAGTACTGCTGGATTAGCAGGAATCATTGGACTGTGCAAGTATGGAGACTTGACTTCTGTAACTCTTTTATTTATGACTTAATCAATTAAAATAACCAGTTTTGATTTTATTGGCTGTAAATAAATAAGCACCAATCATCTTCATAAGCTATTGTTTCATATGCTTGCTTGTTTTCATGACACAAAGGCTCTGTAAGTTGGCCGCAGTATGTATGCAGGCAGACCTGGAGTTGGAGTTAAAGATCAAATATGTGAAGATTCAACAAACATAGCTAGCTACTGTATTTTAGATTAGTGCAGAAAATTCAGGAAGGCATAGTGCGTTCCTTAACTTGCAGGTTTTTATCTAAATTTGCCATTACTTTTCTTTGTGTATTCTTTGCCTGTTTAATCTTTTGTTCCCTTTATGTTCAAAGATGCCAAGATTGTGGAAGCCACCGGCACTGCAGCCTGCATTTAAATTTAGTTACGGTACAGCCGTGCAGAAAGCATTCTTCTGATGTTGGGCTGGCTTGCTCCTCTCTCTACATTATAAAACCTCCTTAAACACCTCCATATGCTGTTCACCTTGCTTGACTTCAAAGAGTAGCGCGGCTGCGTAGAGAGGATGAGCCGCAGCTCTACTGAGCGGGTTACCCATGGTTTCTTAGAAATGCTAATGAGTTATCTGCCGTGTTTATGAAGTTATCTGTTTGCTGTTGGATTGGAGGGACTGCTCCGCAGATCTAGAATCAAAACAATCAAACGTCTAAGGCAAAGACGGCATCGAAAGATATTTTGGGATTTGAAGTCATTGACATTCACCTTTTGAAACCTTTTACACACACACACACACACACACACACAAAAAAAAAAAAAAAAAAAAAAAAAAAGAAAAAGTAATTAAATCAAGAGGTTATTTTGGGGGGAAGCAAAGTTGACAGTATTCCTGAAGAAACTCTTGAGTGCAGTCTCACAGAGTCACTCATGAAAATGATATGGACAAATGCCTGGCTTATCACTCAGAGTTTGTTGGGAACTAATCTGTTCAAAATGTTTGGAATAAGCTAAAACCTGGCTTGCTCATCTAATGAAAAAGGTCAAAACAGAGAAGTAAGTGGCACTGGTTTGTGTTAGGTGACACTGTGCCCTGCTTGTCTAATTTGATTACACAGAGCCAGTGAAGCCCCAGGCAAAGCTGATTTTAGCTATAATCAGCTTCTTAACCTTTTGAGAACTAACGTAAACACTACCTACCAGTGGTTAATTGTGTTGCTCTGTTACATACAACAAAGTGCAAAGGTAAAAGTGTAGAACTGCAGTAACACATGTTGTGACAAGATCACTCTAGGGGATTACAGCCCTCTGTGTTTTATCTGCACTCATTGATTTCATTCTTAAAAATTAAAAATGGGCTATGGGCAAGGAGCATCAGTTTATCAGTTTTGGGCAGCATTGCCCTGTCGTGCCACTGCCTCATCTCAAATTCCTCGTATGTACAGAAGGGCAGACCTAGCACAGGTTGGACCACTATGGACACTTATCTGTTACTTTTTAATCATTTTGGTTTAACTTTGTTCTATTTGTTTACTTCTAATAAGGTATGCGTGCTCCCTCCCTCTACGATGAGCATCTTCCAGAAAGTTTTGTAAGCTCTTTTGGCAGATGCACCAAGTGCATATGAGACACCTGTCTCTAGGTGGGGTAGAGGGGATGGATTTTATTTTCAGATTTTGCATGTATATATTAGTCAAGAACCAAAAATCTGAGGCACAAAACCTGGCTCTCTGCAGAACCTGTGTATCCTAGTTTCCCATGTGTTTTGGTTCATACAGTTCCTATAGTTTGCGAGGAAATTTGCATTTCCGAGGACTTCAAAGCTTTTAGGAGATTTTTAAGCCAATGGGCTTTTGGTGTATTTTAAATTTTCCTGACCCATGTTGATCCATGGTGTTTGTGTAAGGAAGCTTTGATCTGTTTATCTTCTATACTTGCTACTCTTACATACTTGCTGCTTGGAGGTAGCATGTTGCCTCTGGATTTTTCCACCCTGTGGAAAGTACATCTGTTTTACTCTTTCTGTGTCAACACTGGTTGTGTTGGCAGTGCCTCTGAGCAGCATCATTATTCCCCGACAGCCTGCTCAGAGAAGCACCCGTAATAAATTGTCATTACGAGCAGCATTAGCACGGGTGTTGCAGGGCATCCTCATGCTGTCCATGGGCTCCACCGCGGCTCCAGGGGCACCGTGGAGCTGGAACCACCAGGTCTCAGTACCTTCAACGTCTTCCTAGCTTCCCACCAAAATCCATAGTGGTGTGCTGTGATAGCTGATAGATTAGCAGGGGTGTAGTTGTGCCAGGGAAATAGATGAGCCCTTGCTTAATTCAGATGCTTATTTTATTAACTAAGATTAATGAAGCCACGATGACTAGAGTTAGTAAAGCAGTAACGCTAGAAAAAGCATTACTTACACAGGAACAACAATAAATAGTAACACAACACTTGCACACACAAAAATCTGGCTGGCACATGACCCTTTGCAGCTGCGATCGAGGGCAGGGTTGGTTTTCATTTCCTGTGGACAGTAGCTGTAAGGTTCGCTGTACACATACAGGTGTCCGTGGCAAGGCTGTAGTACGCTGGGAGGGAATCAGGCAGACTGCTAGCTTCTAAGCATCAGAGAGGTGGCAGACTCCGTTGACTCTGAGCACAGTAGTGAGCGTACCCTCGAGGTCTGGGCAGGAACAAGAAATAGCTTGTGAGCTTCCGAACACATCAGTGATCTGGTCTTTGTCTCGAGCTCCACAGTTCTCTCCAAGAAAGGGGCATGCTTAAATTAAGGCTGACTATGACCCCTTCGGATTTCTTGCAAACCCTTTGGAGTTTCAGCCTGTAGCCATAGGGGTCATCTCATCTTCTGGTGGCCCTTCACAGCCTGCCAGCTGTCGTGCAGCTGGGTGGCTGCTGGCTGTGGCCCTGCCTTTCCCGCAGGAGATGTGTGAAGGATGTTCTGCAGGTGCAAAGGTGACCTCACCTGTTGGTTGCAAATAAAATTTTCTAAGGTGTAACATAGACTGCATTTTGCCTGTATAGCTGCTATGCAACACTTTTTCTGACCTACTCTAACCATCCCCATCTCCTTGCTTTGATTGACAGAAGGGGAAAAAACTGGTATTTGTTGTGTAGATCACCATGGCATCGGTTGCATTTTCTGAATGGACAAAAACCTTCATCCCTAGCAAAACTAGACATGATTATTCAGAAGCAATGAGCTATTTTTCTACACCTTTTCTGCCACAAAAAAAGGAGTGGGATCAGATTCTCTCTTCTGGTCCAGCTGTCAGAGCTGGGAGGAAAAGACTGCTGAGGCAGGTCTGCAAAACCCATTAGTCTCCACATTTAGGACTAGATGTCCTCATGCCTCCTTATTTCCTTCATGCGTTCCAGTTACAAGGAAGTTTTTGCAAAGTTTCTGCCACGTGAGTATCTGCTTCACTCCAGAATTATTATCTGGGGACTGTTTGGATTCAGCTAATTGCTTAGGGTAGTACAAGGCAATGAATAGCAATAATGCAACAGAATTAAAGTGGTGTCTTTGCCCTCCAGATGGAAACTTTGGGGCCCCTTGCACAGCAGTTAACTGAATTTCTGGAACACATGGCACAAGCACCAGAGTTTGTCTGTGTCTTATTGAATTGGGTAACTCTTTGGTTACACACAAAAGAATTTAAAGATTTTTTTCTGTTTCTGGATATACTCAGAAGCAAGGGAAGGCAGCGCTGAACCAATACTACTCATGCCTTGACACTGGCAGCAGCTGCTCTCCAGTCCCTCTTTGAGGGGCAGCCTTTCTTCCCATCAACTGCCACGAGACATGAAAGCACTGCTACTCCCGACTGCTGAAAGGTACTGCATGCCGCACAGTACTGGGATCACAGCAACGGCAGATTTTGATCCAGACCTAGCAGAAGTGGGACCCTGAAGAAGAGGAGTGCGGCTTGTGCAGGGGTGAATTTATCAGAGGCTGCACAGAGCGGATCACAGGAGCTGGAGTCGAGCGATAGTTGCTTTTCCCCCCTGGAGAATAAATTGCTATGCTTTGCAGCAGCAAGTAGAGGCTAAGTCAACAACGATGCGTTGCTGCAGAAAAGACAAAGCTTTCACTGAAATATCTAAATAAGCCCATAGCTTGCAAAACTCTTGGTGAGGCTTCAGCTGGGAAACTACGTGTGCTGATGGGCAGCACAGGCCATGAAAGAGGAAGAACTGGAGAACCTGCAAAGGAAAGCAACAGAAGTGGTGAGAAGCCTGGAAAATGTGGCCTTTGGAAAAAGGGTGAAGAAACTGAGAAGGCTTAACCTAAAAAAAAGAAAAAGAGGACTGAACATGGTGGAAATCATCGTGTGTGTGAAAGACTGTTGCAAAGAAGAAAGGAACCGTCTGTTCCTCCATGCGCTTCGTAAATAGTACAAAAAAGGATAAATTAAATCACAGGAGGAGAGGTTTGGGTTAGATGCAAAGGGGAACTTTCTAACGGTATGGCTGGAGGAGACTGCCTGCAGGTTCTCCGTCACTGGAGGAGGTGGTTAAGGACAGGTTAGAGAGGTGTTTGCCAGAAATTGCACACAGGTGCAGCAGGTCTTGTTCTGGGCCAGGGCATGGACCTTGAGGCATCTTTGTTCCACCTGCTTGTCCATGGCTGCATGAAAAGGCAGGAATTTGGCAGAGAAAAACTAAAAGCTAAGGGACTGAAAATCCAGGTGGCACCAAGGTTCTCGGGTTCATCGTTCTTAAGCTGTTTTCATAATTTTGAAAACATGCTTCCTGTCTTTTGAAAGATCTGATAAAGGCTGTACAATACAATCAGCAAAGCTGTTGGAGCAATGTAAGGTATAAATATTTTTTTAATATTTGCAAAGATAATCAATGGATGAAAGCTTGAGTTTCGATTTCTGGCGGGTGTGTTGGGTGACATTATCTATTGTTTTTGGCAAGGTACAAAGGACTGACAGTTATTGATAACAGCGTCCTCCCCAGTCTGACGTACAGACAAAAGAAGGTCTGTTAGGAAGTGTTAACCAGGAAGATGCTATCCATGGTCATTGTTTTTGATGTCCACAGTGTCCCCAGCCAGGGAGTAAAACAAATATATCGTATTGCTGAGGTGGTCAATCACACAGAGGGAATAACAAATAAGCCTCAGTAAAGTGTTCATGAACAATCCATTTATGAATTCATTGAATACCTACATACACCAAACAAACTGAAGTCTGGATTGCTTTGTGAATTTGATAACCAGAAAAAGAAAAAAAAAAGAAAAAGATGCATGTGGCTAATGTAATTTATAATAAATAAACAAACCCTTTCTTTGTACAGCGCAGTAGTAAAACACAAAAGAGTAAAAAGTGAATGTTTTTCATCCTTTTAGTCATGTTAATTCCAGAACATCTTCAGGCAAGCAATTTGCAATCAGTGAAATTAGTAAAATAAAATGTGCTGATCAATTTGTTCCTGATCTTACAGCTTGTAAATAATTCTTTGCTGAGAACGCTACTACCTTAAACAGCAATTGTGTGGGCTGTGGCCGGCTTCATTTCCACTGTGTTCCCAGGAAAGAAAGGAGTGAAGTGCTTTTGCATTTGCGACATTTTCCAGGGAGTGGATTGGAATAATGATATGGCTGGAGGAAAAAATGTACAGACTAGATCAAAACAGTACCCTGGGAACCTTTTTTTTTTTTTTTTTTTTTTTTCCCCTTCCACGAGGTCAGATCCCCAAACTCCTGGGAGTTTGGGCAGTGGGGATGCTTTAGTAAATGTGCAGTGCGAAAACTGCCAGATTGAAGGTTTCGTAAGTGCTACTGTCCAAAATCACCAGCCATGCTTGAAAATAGTAATTCTTGACAGAACATGCACTCTCAGTATGTGACTTTTAGCTGCAGGGGGCAGAGCATATGCTTCAGTGCCAAAAGGTTGTTTTGGTGGTTTTTTTATTGCGTTTGTGTCATAAACTTTTGTATGTTACATTTTTATGTTTTAAGTTCTTTTCCTATTTCAGTCTTCGAGGCTTGCCGTGAAAGCCCAACATAAATAACTGTAAGAAAAAGTCCTGAAAGCTGCAGATTGTTTAAGAATTTCTGAACCTATAATTGATTCTTTGGCATTATAGACTGATGTGGTACTTAGTACACACAGTGACATTTTAATTCACTTGGGAAGGGAGTCTTCTTTTTTTTTTTTTAAGATTAAATATAAGGAGGCATTTTGGTCCTACAGAGCTTTTTGTGTATCATTGCTTTGCTAATTCAAAATAAGCAAATAAATACTCAACATTCAAAATATTGGTCCAGAAACTTCTGATCACCCAGAGTTCCCATCACTGTTGGTATCACTGGGAAATGACAATCCTGAGCACTTTTTTAGGAGGTGCCCAGCACCTTGCTGGGTTTGACCCCTCTGCTGAAGCTTCATCAAAACCCTGTGGTCACAAGGGTCTCCAGCACAGCTCGCTCTCTGCTTTTTTGGGGTGTCCTGAGTAATTTGCCCTGGTGACAGAATACAAGCTTCACACATGGCGAGTCAAGCAAGGGCAGCGACAGTCTGGATTGCTTTGAGTCTTGTTCTTGCCCAGGGGCAGGTGTCAGTCTCTACATAAAAGTAGACAGTTAAAGACAGTTTAATACGGCTGAAGTAATAAAACAGACCAATTTAAGGGGTTTAGCGCCCTGACTGGAAGGCTGATTGCATGCAGGCTGGCTTGCTGCAGGAGACCTATACACCACCTCTGCTCTGCTGCAGAGCTGCAGAATATTCTAGGGCAAGTCATGGACCTTTAAAGTACTCCTATTTAGATGTTTTTTCACACTGAGTTCAGTGGGGAGACAGTTAAATCCCATTCGGCACAGCCAAATGGAAGAGTTGGCATTATAGGATTGGGTGGGAAGAGGAGTGGGTCCACCAATGATGTCATGAATTTGTTAAAAGTGGCACTTGCCATGGTTTGGTAGAGCCACTGATCAAACCCCTGTGTGCAAACTCCAGATACATCACTTTTTCTTTATGTTGTACCTCATTGTCTCTTCATCTAATTCAGTTTCAAGATCGTGGATGATGATATTAGGTATTGATGGCAGTATCTGTTATTTGCATGTAAAGATGGTAGGGTCATCTCAGGACGTCAGCATGTTGTGACACTGGCAGTGAAGAAGTGCTTTCCACCACATACAATATTGTATATACTGGATGCTGACACCTATTTCCTTCTCATTTATGGTTTTATAGTGAGATGGTGGTTGTCCATATTTTATTTACAGATGCTGCAGTGAAGTGATCAATTGCTGTCTTGCACTTTTTAATATAAATTTCTTGCCCATCTAGCTGTGTGGAAAAACAGCTTGAAATTTTTTCAGCTGACATCAGCAAGACTCAGAAGCAAGAACCCTCAAATTATGTTTTTAATCTCACAATTTTTAACTCATCCTCGTTGTTACTTTCTGAATTTTCAGAAGCCGGTGGGAGCAGGAATGCATTAGCTTAGGCAAAGCTGGAGACAGAGATTGGACCGCTCGGTTGGGGTGCACAGCACAAGCAGGAGTTGGCATGTGGATCCGCTCCTCACCCGGGTCTGCCGTGGGTGTCCTGAACTTGGATGGGTAACAAGGAGAGGGACAGCACTGTGCATGTCCGCGGTATGAAATGAGGGCAGTCTGCTTCACTGGATAATACTGGATAATGGACTGTTTCATGCAAATAGGAACTCGCTAGCAATTACATTATGCAGCTAGACACTGAAGACAAATCTTTCAAAAAACATTCTAAATTTGTCTCTTTGTTGTGATAGACAAGATGAATATGCAAATAAATGAATGGTGTGAATATTTTGTACTCTGTCCCAGGCAATACTTGGAACTGAAAAACAATGTCAGAGGCTTGGAGCGTGGCTCATGAGATGCAGAGCTTTCATCCCTGTCTCCAGCGGTCAGCCCACAGCAGGGCCAAGGCTACTTCTGTCTGGGGCTGGCAAAATTATACGTAAAATGTGAAGTTAATGTGTTTCAATGGGCAAGTGCCTGACTTCACAACTCAGTCTCAGCTGTGAACGGACGTGGAGATAGACTGGTGGCTGCCTCAGCCTCTGCACATCCCTTTGCTGACCACCTCCCTCACCAAAGGCTATGGGGGGGGGGGGGGGGGGTGCACACTCCTGCAAGGTAACAACCTTAAACTTAAAAAAAAAAAAAAACGCATTTGTGCTAATGTGCTGAGTATGTTAATTTCTGCCAATTCTACCTCGGGGGCTGTTGTTCCAGCAGAGGGGCAGGACAAGCAGCAGAGAGCAGCAGAGCTTCAAACCCCTGCAGTGAATCTGCGGGAGGCTCGGGCGCTGGAGCCCTGAAATAAGCTCCCCAGCCTGGAGCAGCGTTCAGAACGTGTGTAGACATATTGTCAGGGTACATGAAAAAGTACTAAGACTGCCTGTTCTATGAGTGTTTGGAGAACAGGGTATTTCAGACTCAAGGATTATTAATTTATGTGTAGTTGTTTACAGTGCAGATGTAGAAGAATACCATTTGCAGTGTTACCAATCCCTTTGATATTCACCATTTTAATTTATTTTTGTAGTTAGATTTGTAACTGTCCACTGTTCTTAGTTTATTGGTCTTTGTGGTTTGGTGGGGTTTTTTTAGTCTAGAGATAGTTCAGGACTCAAATGTGGACAGTCTCTAGTCATGGTCATGGTTATGGTCATGATCATGGTCAATGCAAAACTTCTCCAGCTTGTTGTTTCTTCCTTTCTTCCTTTCTGAACTTCCTTCTTCAAAGGAGGGACCTTTGCCTGGCTTGTGAAATTGTCTGGCCTTGGTCCAAAGCATTCCTTATTTAGAGGCAGTTCGGTTTCCTGATCAGTCCCAAGATCTCAAGGTGCACCAGCAGACAAAACCACTTTCTGCTATAGGTGTTCAACAGCAAACACAGAGCACTTAATGTCCCACCACAGCAGAAGAGGTTCTTTGGTTAGATCAGGTCATCTAGACACACAGCAGAGCTGAGGTGGTCTCTCCTCTTGCCACGTGCACCTCCCTGATAGAGCTAGTCTGCTTGCTCTGCTTAAACATCTCAAAGTAGGAAATCAGTAATTCAAACGTCAAGGCTTAACTGGACTGCAGAGACCGGCTGGGACAGCAGAACCAGAGACACAGGGTCAGCCTGGACAGGGTGCATCTGGGTGGGAGAGGTAGGAGCAGGGGTCTGGGGTCTGCAGGTCTGGTCCCCAGGGCTTTTCCAGAGGGGTCCGGGATTGTTGGTGGCATGGGTCTTTTGAGCATCACACCTCATTGGAAAGCTTCAGTCTGTGGGGTGCACAGAGGTAGTGTGCATTAACCCAGCTCCGTGTGTGTGGTGACTTTGTAAGAGGATTTAGCCCTGGAGCTGTACCTCAGCGGTGGATGTTGTGTTAAATGCTGCACAGGTACCACATCTCTTGCTTAATTGCATGGTCCAGGCATCTCAGCATGCCTCATCCCTTAGTTATTCCTGCTCCAGGTAATTTTTGCCCCCTGGTCACATGGGTCAGGTTGAGCTGTGGAGCTGGTGAGTTGGATGTCAGCAGGAAGAGGGTTGTGATTTATAAAAAAAAAAAAAAAAAAAAAAGCAAGACTATTCACATGTCCATTTGCGTGGACTTTTTTTTCTTTCCCTAAAACTGTCTGCCTGCTGCTGGCATCTCAGGTGAATCCCAGCTGGACTGTAAAAAGTACAAAGAAAACAAACCTTCTTGAATGAGAAAGGTCAGGAGGAAATCCAGTCCAACCAAGGGGATGTATCTTAAGCTGTTATAAAACTGAATGATGGAAATGCAAGCCTGGATGGGGCGTCAGGTGGTGTATCCCTCTGCTAGTTACCAGAACGATATAGCTATAACTTTGCTGTCAGGTGGTTGTTTAGACAGAGGTCTATGTACAGGCTCTGTCTGTTGAGTGTGGTGTGATGGAGATGTCAAGGTGGTACAGTACCGCCTTGTGCCGGTACAGTCTTCTGGGGACAGGCGTTGTGTGGACACATCTCCGGTGTCTCCTCACAGTAGTCCATTGCATTTCTGTTGTCCAAACAGGCATATGTAGTTTCCCCTGCCTTTCTGTGCCCCAAGTCAAAGAGAGGCCTTGCACTAGCCCGATGCTCACAAGAGCCAACAACAACCACGTGTCACCCACAGCAAACAACCGTTTGGGCAGCCTATGCTCAGCCGTCGGGACTGGTGCCTCCTCATGACAAACCATCTCATCCTTTGGAGGTATCCCATCGTAGCCTTCAGGACCAAGGTGGGAGTTAGGTTGTCTGAAGGTACCCCTAATTTCTCTGTGCTTGGCTTCCCCACCCCTAAAGCCACTTCTCTCCTGTGATGGGACATCCAGACTGTATGGCAACTAAGGCATATGCATACCCAAGACAGAAAGACCCAGAGTACAGAAGATCTCTATTTTAGCTGAGATGTTTATTTTGGAAGGAGGAGCCACCTTAGGAAGATGGCTTTAGCAAAATCTTGGCCAGCTGCTGTGAAAACATCAGCTGAAGTTTGTTGGATAATGATAAAAAAAGAGAAGAGTGAGACCGAATTCCAGTTGCTGCTGGTAACAGGAACGCACAAGATGTGAGGATCCAGAAGGGAAAGTGCTGCAAAAATATGTCTGGCCCTGCCCATGCTGGTGTTACACATCTGATGTAGTGGAGCTGAAACATCAAAAGTGATTGAAAGTGTATTTGAAGATGTGTAACTGGTGGCAGACCTTAATACTTACAAATGAGAAACTGAATAAGTATTTACTACTATGATCATTTACAGCAAACAAGTACACCATGTGATACCCTTTGAAACAGTAAAATAGAAAAAAATTTAAAAATCTATAATTTTAATCAAAAGTTTGTTTCAGTCATTGAAATTCTGTTATTGCTGCTTACAAACATTAAAGTCAATCAAAACATCAGTAGCCTGCAAGATCAATATTTTTAATATGTTTGCATTGCAGTGCTGCAGATTTTTGGCTAATGGATCTCACTCATATTGATTTCCATGGGAAATGTTAGTCTGATACTGAAATAATTAAAAAAAAAAAAAAAAAAAAAGCAGGGATTATTGGTTTGGAATTTTGAAGGAGATAGAAGTATAAAAATTGGTTATTGACTGGATTGCTTGGGGTGAATGAACCTTGGCCGCTTGCAATAAACTTGTAGCACAGAGTCATTACCGAGTACTACCTTAGTCCCTTAAACCTAAAATCAGTCAATAACCTATTATAACAATGCAAATTGTGGTGAAATAACATAGCAGGTCGTTTTCAGAGCAGCGGGATATTCATAAGCATCTACATACATACATGGATGGGTGTATTAACCACCTCTGGGATATGCACATCAGCTGATTTTCAAGTTTATTTTAATATATTGTTGATAATAATGCGAAAGGATTTATTTGAGGTAATTGTTTAAAATAAGTTTAATGGCTTTGTGGCTACTAAAATGAGTAAAAATACAGTAAAATATTATATACAAATGCATAAACAAGTATATTCAGTATTGTGACAGTGCTGGACAAATGCAGTGTCATGGATTTTTTTCTATTTATTACATGTTTTGCAGGGGGGATGGGGAGGGGACAGGGGACACTACAAGCAGGGAGTACCCTGAACCTGCACAGGTGTCTTGGACCCAGACCATTCCTCACCAGTGCCCCACCACTGTCCTGCCCAGTTTCTGCACTCCTTATTCATCCCCTTATTCCATATGTACTATGATGTTGCTTGCCTAGCGTAATTCTTCTCTTTTTAAGAAAGGATTCTCCTTGCACATGGGAATTATGCCTCTCTGTGATACTTGGAAATAAATCAGTTCTCTGTTGAAGAATATGCTCTGCATTCCCAGCCAGGGACTGAATGAATTTACCACAGGTAGAGCAAAGCATTACTGGCTAGAATATTAATTTTTATTCACAGTTAAATGAAACACCTAAGCAAAGAGTTGCCTTTTGGTTCCTGCTTTAAAAACCCTCTGAGCCTCTGCTGCGGTCTGCACTGGGGACCAGTAGCTTAAATGTTTCTGCTAAAAGTGGGTACTGCAGTATGCAAGCTATATATTTTCACCTGAGCTGTATAAATATTTAAACAAGTATATACTAACACAGCGATGATAACTCAGTGGTAGTATGGGGAAGAGAGATGGTGTTTATGTTTTACAAAGTCATCTGTGGACATTTTCTGATTACGATTTTTTTTTTCCCCCTAATTTGTTACTTTGCTCACACCTGACAAGGAATGAAGTAGACTAAGGTTCAGTGGTCTGCTTGGGTCGGGTTATGAGAAAACACACTGTGTGCAGAGCTCAGCAGAAACCCAGTAGAGGCAGGATCAGTAATTGGTGCCTCACTTTAACTACAGATGTCTGACAACACGCAGGTTACTATCTCCCGCTGGAGTCTCAATGGAACGGCTCCTTTTGGGAATAACTACTAATGAATTCTAAATTTTCTCAGTAAACTTGTTAATAGGAGTCTCATCGTTGGCAAGGTACCTCTGTAGTTACTCTTCAAGTCACGTAGTTTCTGAATAATTAACATCCTCCCAATTGCTCGAGCCACTTATTTAGGACAGAGGGATGCGTGGGACCCTGTGCTGCGGCACAAGAATGAGCTTGGGCTGATTTTTAACCACCCTCCTTATTTTGCCGTGACTGGAGTGGATTTCACTTCTCAGGTCTTTCTCACAGTTTTCGTTGTTTTTTTAAGTCGATACCAAAGCAGTGTTTCAGAGAAAAGCTTTCCTTATTTTCTAGTTCTGCACCCCAGGTGTGTGCTGATGTGTGCCTTAATTCTGCCACTTTTAAAAGACCCAGTAGAAAGATGAGGAAAGTTTACTAAAAACGAAGAAGTAGGGGAAGATTAAAATCTTCATGTGTGAAAATAACTCTTCCACATAGCTTGAAACTTTTTAAAGAATAATATTCTACCATTCTTCTCCATCAGAAACAGAGGCTAAATATGTGCAGGCAAGGGTAGTGAAAAAGGGACACAAGACCTCCTCTACTCCTGGTATTTTAAATTTCATCTTTTCTTAATGAGGAAAAGAAAAATATTTTAAAAGGAAGTAAAAATAGTAGCATGTTCCCCTCTACTTGTTTTTGCAGATTTTCTAACCCTTTTCAATTCAAAACAGAGAGGAATGTAAAAGTTTGAGCTTTGGGATATATTCTGAAGAAAGCAAACAACCAAGAAATCCAACAACACTGCATATTTTCTCTAAAACCGGTATAAATAAGGCCAAATTTATAAACTGTAGGAGTTGTATTTAAAAAAAAAAAAAAATTACATGGTACCAAAGGAAAAATTTAAAAAAGCAAAGACAAAGGAGAATAAAATATTCTTGGTAGTTGCAAGACATCTCCATGAATAAAGTAGGAAGGAAAAGAAAGATCAGTAAATACAGGGAGAGTCTCATAGCAGGTTCAGGGATGGGTATGGAAACCAGCGGTGACTTGAGATGATGTGACTTGTAGCAAGACCCTACAAACACAGAGACAGGAGATCTTTTTTCCCATAAACGATGCCAGCATGTTTCTTCCCATGCATGCACTGCTTTGCTGTCCACTCCCCCCGGTCCCCTCGGGCTGGTGGCACCAACGGGATGGAGGCAGCCCTGTGAGGTTGTGGAGATGTTTGCCATGCAAAACAGCGTTGTGTGCTGACTCTGGCACTGGATGCAAGTTCGTTGTCCCTATAGTAGTGAAACACTACATTTTTTTCATAATCTCCCTCTGTGAAGTGAAATTAATGTGTTGCTGGGTTTTTTTAATAGTTGTCGTTTTTATTTAATGCTGTGGTTCCAAAGCACAGTAAATATTCTTTAAGATGGTCACGCTGTGTTTCAGAGCAAGCAACCCGAATAGGTATGCTGGGAGGGTTCTCTGTTTTGCTGGGAAATTTTTGTTCATAACAGAGGCAGGGGCTGAGCATCAGAGCCGGGGGTCTGCAAGCTGGCATTTCACACCCCAGCAAAGCTTCCCGGGATCGACTTTTAACTGGGACAGCGCCGGGTGACCAGGTGTACAGCCGTGTCCTGTGGCTGCTCTGAACCCCTGCATTTTACACCCATCGCGCAGCCTCCACACAACATGGTCCAGGAGATGATGTTGCTGTAGTTTCTGTGCCAGGCCATTTTTTCTGTGGCTGAGTCAGAGGCATTGGACACTTGAACATCGCTTTGGCTGCTTCGTACTCGGAGTGAAGAGGCCAGAGTGGGAAACCAGCTCACCCCAGGAAGGCAGTTGTGAACTGGGTTTAAACACAAGTGAGCTGTCGGGGGAAGTGATGAGAATAACATGGTACTGCATCCCAGAGTGGTGAGGTAGCCTGGCCACAGAGCCCTGAGCAGAGGTTCCCACACATGGAGGTGAGGTTATGACCCCTAGATGGAGGAAATTATCAGGGCTTTAGTGCATAACTTGCCTTGACTTTGGTGGGCATTGTGGGGCTAAAACTTTAAGCAGTGCTGTACAGGTGTAGGAGATAGTCTCTTGGAAATGTTAAGCTCATCGTATTTTTTTGCCTTTGTTCTCTGAATTCTGTGAGCATCTGCGGAACTGGTCATAGTAGAGGAGGTTATTTTGGTAACTTCATGATTCAGATACAAAGATAACACAGGCTGCAGTGACTTCAGAAGCACAAAATAAATAAAAATTAAAAAAAAAAAAAACATTTAGAACTCCTAAAACTTTCTTTTCTTTTCCCACAGACGAGCAAAACTTGGTTCTTTTTTTCCCAGAGCAGAAGCATGTTTCAGCATGATTTGAAATAAGTATCTTAATTCTGTAATCTGATTGTATATACTACAGAAAAAAATCCCTCTGCTCAAGTGTACTGCATGTATGTCAATGTGCACCCAAATATACTGAGCAGCATGTCACAGCATCCAGCACTTTCTGCCTTGTATTTGCAATGTCTGTATTGTTCACCATGGGGAAGTTGCATAGGTTATTCTTGGAAGGCAACGTATATACCTCACCTGGTATAGAAAAATGGTATTGGGAAGATTGTGAAAGTGTTGTAAAGCTCTGCAGAGACTTATTTTGTGTCTCTAGTGGCAGAGGTGGTCACCTGTATCTGGGTATGTTTGCAAACACGCTTTCTTGGTGAGAACACCTACTTCAGGAATTTCTGACCATTTTTTGCATGGTTTTGCATTAGGCGGCAGGGCAGCGTTTGCAGCTGTGGCATCAGCCCTGCTGCGGCCCCAGCATGATGAGCAGAGTCTGGGGAAGGCCACTGCCATGTGCCGGTGGCCAAGACAGAGCCTGGCCCAGCCATGGCCTGGCTGAGCAAAGCCTCACTCCGCAGGGTCGCGAGGAGCTCCTAAAAACCGCCACTGGTGATGACCGAAACAGATTTCAACTGGAACTCTTACCAGGATCAGAGGAGCTTGAGGAAGAAGTCCAAATTCCAGCTTTAATGTGGTGACGGCATCTTGACCATCAGTAATACAACTTCAGATAATTACTCTTTTTTTTTTTCTGTGTGTGTCAGTAATATGGTTTTGTTTCTGTCAGGATGCAGGAGGTACTGCTTTCTGGTGACATCACTAGGTATCATCCGAGCATCATTATCACAATGTTGCAGCTTTTGAGTCTTATTTGGTGACTAGGGAAAGTTAGCAAGATGATTCAGCTTTTTATTTATAATAATAGTATTTATCTTATTAACCTGCAATTATTAAAATTATGGTGGAGGTTGGCATGTTCCTAAGTAGTGTGATTTGAAACAGAAAATATTTGCTGTGGCCCCAGTTCAGGACAGCACTTGAAGCATGATGCCACAGGGCACTGGGCACTGTTGCATCGTACTGAATTTAACAGAAATCGGAGACATATAGCATCCTCGGTCACATACACTGAATTCCACATATGCTGAAATCTTGCAGGGAATTTGAGCAAAATTCTCAAATCTGTATACTTCAGTTACGTTATTACATTTATACTTCTGTAGGTGCAAAATAATTCATTCTGAATAGATCTGCTGATTTCCTGCTGTATGATATGCAGCTACATTTGTAATAGAGTCCCCCAGACAGGCCGTGTGTGTGCACCTGAGTTAGTTCTAAAATAGGCAAGCTGTGTCGGTTCAGTGGGTATTAATATTGTTAGCATAGTAAAATAAGGAAAAAGTAGCAGCTCCATGACAGCTAGTCAGCCTTACAATCCACCCAACAGTGAGTGGCTTTCAGCCAAAAATGTACAGAAAAGTATAGGTACGGTATTTAACCAACAAAGTACAACTTTTTGAACTTTTTAAGTTTTGGGGGAGTTAGCAGCTCCTTTTAAAAAGGAAGTCAGAAGCAGCATGTGGTGCTGGTACGGCAGTGTGGTGTTGCAGAAATGCCTCCAGAGTAACGGCTGCCGGAGCTGCATCACCATCTCATACCTCCTTCCCTCCCCCTAATTCCTTCTTTCTGTCGTAATGGGAAAGAAATTGATTCCAAATGTGTTTTCTTGACCCTCTACTCCATACATGTTAGCACCTAACCTTAAGTGATGTTTCTACAGTCTCGCCTATATTTACAGTAATTATATGCATAATGTAGCATATTATTGTCTGGACTTCCTGTTTAATCAGTACAGAGCTTCTTACAAGTGCAGCTGAAAAGGGCAAACAAAATTAAAGCTTTATATACCAAAACAAGTTTGATTTGCTAAGCTCCCAGCATTCCAAAGTACACAGATTTGTTCCACCAAGTTTTGCGATGGCTTGCAGATGGGCAATGATTAATCAGAGAGCTAACTGTGAAGTAGTTTGCAATTAAACTGGAAAGCTCTGAAGCATGCTAATTGAATCAGAAAATTAGAGACACTGAACAGTAATTGGCTATTTCTCATGCAGCAGGTGCCAGGCCACTCATCTGTGGAACAAGGTATTTAAGGCGCATTAGCACTAGTAAAAATACTTCTTGATATGGAACAGTCAGATTTTCTGCTCATTTTCACCATGGATGTCAAAACACACAGCTGTGATGTCTAGTGCCCACAGCCCATGTTGCAGGAGTTTGAGCAGGGTCGTCATGAACCTACACATGTGCAGTGTCTTTGGTCAGGTTGAAGTTGGGGTATCTGAGTAATTTCCCAGCCCTTGTGGACAAGCAAATCCCTCCTTTTTTTTTTTTTTTCTTCTTTTTTTTTTTTTTTTTTAAAGTAAACATAGCATGATGCTTTTAGCCGTGCCAGTCGGGGTTGCATGGTTAATCATCACATGCTAGTAACTAATTCCAGGCTGCGAGGAGATCAGCTCTGCACCTCGGGGTCCTCCTCCATAAACCGGGGTGATGCTGGCTGGTCTACTGTCATGCCCATTGAGGTCTGCCTGTGAAAGGTGATGTGTGGACACTAGGTACTACTGGCATGAGTTTTTGCTTCACTGTTCTGCTTCCTGGTCTTCATGGAAAAAAGAGGCATTTTTTTCTGTGTGCTGCTTATGAATGTGGAGATTAGTGGAGTGTGGATTACTGAGGTTCTGCGAATTGCATTAATGAGGCACCATCACTCCCTTTTCGCTCTTCCGCAGATTTAAAAAATTCTGAGTTTCTAGTTGAATATTAGTTGAGGGCATCAACAGTATAAATCTAATACTGCTGTGAGCTTAGTAGATGCATAAAGCCAATTCATATCGTGTCTCAGCATGAGTTTATATCTTCTAATTAGTACCACCATTTTATAGAGAGCACATGCAATGAAAGTTTGTTTGCCGTGCCAACAGGGACCGGAGCACATACAGTAGTTTTGCTGTAGTAGAGTGATGGTGCTGTATGAGCACAAACGACTTGTAGCCTGAGCAGTAGGTAACCAGAAAAGAGTGGGATTTAATAAGTGAAATGGTGGAGAGTTTTTACAGAGATATAACCATTTTCAAATTAGACTGGGTGGGGCATGTGATTTCTTTCTTCGCAACTAATTAGAGCTTGGTATGCTTATTAGTGAATTAAAAAAAAGTATGGAAAAAACAAATGCACTGCATCATATTACTCTGAGTATCGAGATGCAGAATATTACAATATTCAAATGCTAATCATATCACTTAGCAGATGACTGCAGAAAGTAGTGTATTTGAACTGAGACATAAATTATAAATTGTAAACAGTGCATAGGGGATATGTTATAACTGTGTCTCATTTAAATTAAGGCAGGGAGTTTTCTCTGAAGCAGATTATGTGGCTTCATTAAGTTTTAAAGTCCCCTCTATAATGTTTTATTAAGATCACTTGGCACAGTGTTTCCCAAACTGGATGTTAGCAATATGTACTGGTGGAAACGGCCGCAATGGTGGAGGTGGTTCAGGTGCATCGCTGCACTCTGCGGCTTTAAATGCTGTTTGCATACTTTCCAACCAAGTGCTAGTACACATACGCTGGCGACTTTTCCATCTAACACCCCTCCCCAAAAATCCCGATGTCTTTGCTTTCTTTACTTGAAAGCAGCTCCAGAACATTTACATGATCAATGTTTGTTGCTGGAGGGATAAAGTTTGCTCTTCCATGGACAAGTGAGAACATATTGATCATTTTATTCTATTTGCTATTTCTAAATTCAATATACCTCTGGAGTCGATAAGCGAGATCGAGAGCATATTCTTTTTTTGTGTGCCTGCTTGTAGCTTGTTCTCAAGATCCAAGATACATTTTTGATTAATCACGAATGCTCTGGGGTCATGGAGAGCAAATGTGTTTGTGGAGTGTCAGCTGATGCTGTCAGATAAATGTCTTAAGCTTAGCCAGGGTTCATGCCCCAGCTTTAGGCTGTGCCAAATGTCTCCCCTTGTTGAGGCAGATAACAGCTACACTGGAGGCGACTGAGCTGTTTGTTCACTGAAAGGGCTGACCTTGCCATATGGGGCTACAGTCAGGTGAAAAAAACACTGGCGATGTTTTAATTGAAACTTTAAAAATCCTAACTTTGTGCATTTTACCCATCTTCAATGCAAATCATTTTTGCATTTCCCTGCCGGTGCCGGCATTTGTTTGCTTGGCTTCTCCAGTGGCTACCTAGCCACTGTGGTCTCCTTGGTGGGTGCCACCAGCCGCGGCTGCAAGCCTCCTTTGATAACCTCTGTGTCTTCTGAGAAACGTCTGACAAGGTATTTTTACATGGGGCCTGAAAAGGGGAGAAGCCCTGCTGGCAAAAAAAACATTTTTAGGGACAGTTCACTTTTTGGTTCCAGGAGTGTCCCACAGCCTTGAGCCAGTAGCCTGGAGAGCGGGGCACCTGAGAGGGATGCTCAGCAGTGCCTCCCCTCATCTGTGGCAGCCTTTTGGCATCACTTCTAGCTCATCCGTGGCGGCTGGTCCTCTGTAACTAGTCATCAGACACACAGATAAGGAGCAGCAACACGATTGCTGAGCCAACGCCTGGAGAGCATGTCGCACCAAGGCTGGTTTGTAGCGCTGAAGGCAAAAAAGATGGATCATATGGCGGTGCATAAATAAATGAAAACTCCCAGGGCTACTTGTGGGCATTTGTTATGAACCACCTCGAGTCAGTGCTTTCGCTCCCTCCCATCTCCCCAAAAACGTGTTTGTTCTTTGCTCCGAAGATTATGCTCCACTTTTTCTTTCCTCTCAAGAAGTTCATACTGTCATGGGTAAATCATCAGGGCTAATTAGACGCAATAATGCTGCAAAAAAATTTCAAAAAAAAGATATAACACATCTGTCATGAACTCCCACCAGATCTCTTGGAAATGAGACATTTTTAATATTTTATGCTGAACACAAAATATCTTGAGGAAATGGTTTTATATTCTGTGTACCAAAATAAAACCTTCAGTGTCAAACAAGTAATACTGTCTAAGCAGCCCCTTAAATGCTGTTATTTCAAATCTCTCTGCTCCTAAAATATAAATTTCATTTTAATAAAATGTACTCTGTATTAAAAAAGAAAAAAAGTTGCAGGGAATAATGAAGAAAGTGCAATGTACATCTGAAATTGTATTTGAAGCCTGGAGTGCACCCTGATATAGGAACAGACATTACCATTTTTACAGTGAGTCTTACAAACAGAGATTATTTTTTTTTATGAGATGTTTTCAACTAACATCCAAATCAAATTAAATGCAAATATTTTGCACTTTAAACTAATTTCAGCTAAACCTCTAGCTGCTTTTGTCCTAAAAATAACTTTGGCTTCCTTAAAACAATATTTAACATAGAGGTTTGAATCATGTTCTCCTACTGTCTGTTATTAACAGTTAGATGTTGTTTTGCACAGTTTGTCTGCCGTGTGTACAGGGGAGAGAGACGAGGTACGTGAAAGAGACATTTGAACACTTTTAATGGGTAAAAGTTGAGCAAGTCCCTATTTCATGTTTATTCTTGGTGGCAGGTCACAGATTAATAAAATCACCTGAGTGATAGGAAAATGCACTTAATCAAATTCCATGAATCCTGATAAAGTTCCAAATCATTCATTTAAACACCTAGGCTGAGACAGTTCTTTAAATAGTTCAGTAATCCTTATTAAAAAAAGAAACATATCCACGTTGGCACATTGGCAAGTATTTCTACACGATGACCATGTATTCCTGACGCGCGAAAATACATCTCTTCTCCAACGCGGTATTTGCAGACACCATTCCAGCAGCTTTTTTTCCCGGGACAGCCACCAATTGCAGTTGCTCCCCTCGTATGTTTTCAGCTCCACTACGTCTTATAAATGGCAGTGGCGTTGCCATGCGGGAGCCCTGTGTGAGGAAGAAGCTCAGCACCTTGGCTCAGCAGAGGGAGGGAGGGTCAGTGCATGCTGCAAAAGTGACCCTGAGCAGGTCCTGATATCTGTATGGGGTATGGGGGCACCTTACACCATCCAAATTATGGTGGTCCTTCATGTCAGCTGTGGGAGGGGAAATTATATATATATATTATTATTATTATTATTTATTTCAAATTTTTATATATAGCATTTTTATTTCATTTATGTATTTATATTTTTAAATATATATGTATATATGCATATATACAACTGCCCTCAGGCTCAGCTCAGCAGGAAAGGCAGGGTAGAAAAGGTGAATGAAGAAATAAAATTATCGACAGAATTAAATCAAAGAACCAACAGAAGTCTTTATCAGCGAATTTATCAGTACAGTTGTGCTAAAGGTCTCATGCAAACTGTTTATTGACCTGGGTCCCACCTCAAGTTATTCCTTACAGGGGACGCAGTGTTACTTGGGACATTAAATGTCCAGATCAGCCCACCCAAACCATGAATTATGTTCTCCTTTGTTGTTTCTTCCTTGTCCTGTCCTTTTCCCTTCTGGTTTGCAAATTGTCTGACTGAGCATGAACTCCTTCAGCAGGTGCTGAATCAGACCCACAGCTGGCTGGGAGTCAAGAGACAACTTTAAAATTTAAATGGTTTAGGTAGTCTTCTACCACAAGTGACTTTCTCACTGGTAGGAACAGATTTATTCGGCCTCAGAAAGGCAGCTCGGGGTGGCTTTTGTCCGTTTGTCTGGGTTTATCCATCATCCAACGAGCAGTTGCGTTAATGGGGTTGATCCATGAGTTGAGCTCTGCCTGCGGGGTGTGCTGCACATCCCTGGCTTGGGAGCTTTGGGCAGGGTGGGGATGAGGTCCTCCGGCTTTTCCCAGGCCTGTTCAAGAGGCAGGTGTACATATGTTCTTACCTCTAGATCTAAATGTATTTTTATTTGGGGACTCTCTAATGAGAGAAGTTGCTGAGTTTCACAGGCAGCGTTCACCTGCTTTGTTTTTTAACAACGTTAATTCAAGTGCCATCTCATTGACCTCGCATTCCTGAAGTTCATGTTCTGTTCCCCTGCAAACAGAGTTAATTCAGTTCACTGCTGGCTTTTAATTAGACAAAGAGGAGATAAGACTACATTGCTTGTAGTCAGAGTATGACTTCAGTGTGTCCTACATGGGAGTGAATATTTGAGTTTAGCACCTTAGAAGGGGCAAGAGATATTTGCTTTGCTACAGCTGGACTCGGTGAGAAAGATTGGCCATATTCTAGCTACAGAAGGAGCTTAATAAAGCTAATGAGGGAACCTCAAAAACAAGCTAAGGCACTGCTGTGCTCAAAAATCCCAGATAAGCATCAGTCAAATCAGGTTTCCAGAGGAGGTGGCTGATGTGTTCAGAAATGTGACGGACCTCTCTCTTCCCACTAGACACCAGGGCTCTCTGAGGCAGGCTCTGCTTTTCTGTAGAAAGAAAAAAGGCAAAGTACAAGCTTCCCTTCGACTAGTCAAGACAAATGAAGGCAAAGCAAAAACATACATTCAAAAGATGGAAGGATAAATCCATGTGGATGTGTGCTGGGAGAGGTGCAACCAAGACTTTGTACTGGCAGACCTCTGCAGGCCTGCATGCCAGGAGGGGCAGTCAGTATCTAATCTTCCCTGCTTGTGAGCACGAAATGTCGACCTCCTTTCCGTTGTCCGTCTTTGCTGGGGATGAGTTCAGAGCTTCTGCAGGTGCCTGCCAGAGGGATTTCTTGACAGAACTGTGGAAAGGTGCGAGTCACAAGAACAGGTTTCCACCATCAACACATCACTGGCAACCATGGTTTTCCAGCAGTTTTTCAGCTGGCCCTGTTAAGGGACACCACTGGGTGTTAGACAGAGCTTCATGATGCCTGGTCCACCTTGGCAGCGGTACATGCACTGCACCTGCCCTACCCTTGGCGTGGTCCTCTTAACCCATCTGCTGGTAGAAGTACTCCCATGAAAACTTCTTTCAGTGTGTGCCCTGCAAGAATGGTTTTCCCAGCTTGAGGCAGACTGGTGTGCTTAGGACATTCATCAGCTCCTTCCCAGGCTAGTTCTGCATGACATGACAGCCAGCCCTGCTCTGTCAGCCTAGCATTGGTTTCTCCTGGACGTGATAAAGCCACACAGGTGACTCACCTGAGCTATAGTGAGAGCAAAGCCACCTGGATGCAAGATCTCCTTCAAGAAAGAGAGCTTGGCAGACAGAGTTACGGGCAGGTAACTATAGGCACGGGATGACAGGCATTGTATAAAGTCGTCGTCCCCCCTCAGTTTTGTAATGTGAAAATAACAAGTCATCACAGGCACAAAACCCTGTTTTAAGGTATGACAGTGGTTGTCAGAAGGACTGGCAGCCTAACTGCTCTGATTCTTTGCAGGCATTTCAGCAAAGAACTTTACTGAAGAACTTGAAGGAAGTTAATCCAGTAGGTCTGCAGAAGTGTATGAAAAAGGTCACACAAGTTCAACACTTGGAGGGCTGTTGAATGAACTGGCTGGAGGCAGGAGCGAGTTCGAAGTGAGATGGGTCAGGCAGCAGGCAGGGTGCTCACGTATGTCTGTGTTAGTAAATTAAAGTGCCTGAGAATGGTCCTGAGCGTTGGGATGCAGGTGTCTGTGCTTTCATGCTCCTCATGCAGTTGCTTGTGCCCCTTGGTCCATGCCAAGGGATGCTCTCTAGTCACCATTCTGGAACCAGGATTGCCCTGGGGCTGTTCCCCAGAGGCAACTGGATGCCATCAGCCTGATTTGGGGTTGGGGAGGGTTTAGGGAGGACAGGCACAGGCCATTCAGTGCCAGCTGGATGCAGTGCCCAGCAACGTTCTTGCTTATGTTTTATTTATCAGCATAGTTGAAGCCTGTGGGCTCTGAAAGTGAGCATTACACATGACCAAGAAACAGAGCTGGTGAAGGATGCAAGGAGAAGAGTGCATGGTGAAAGCTGTAAAATATGGGAAAAGGTCTTTACGGCCCTGAACGTTAGTTCAGAAGGAGTATCTGCAGGGCAGGGGTTCTTTGGCAGGAACAGAGCAAAAGGCAGTGTAGTGACCATGGTCAAGTCAGTGAGCCTGGGCAGCAGCACTGACTTTAACGAACAGGGTGAGAACGGCTTGAAGGATGTTGCACAGGATTTCAACAGCAGCAGCCAACGTGAGCCAAGTGTCAGTCCCAGAAAATACAGAGAGAGCATGAGAGTTGGCGTCAGTGAAAAAAACCCTGTGTTTTATATTGGATTTTTACCTTTGTTTTCAATGTCCGTTAAAGACATACATTTAGCAACATAGATGCAACTCTTTCAAAGCTGAATTTCTTATTATGATTATGTAAATGCTGCAAGTTGATTAAGTCTTTGTAGTTATGTTTTGGCTCATAGCAACATCTTTATCAGCAGCATAATTCATACTGTAGCATTTAGTATGACACTAGAGAGAAGTATCCGTTTATTTCTTAGAGCTAATTGGCTTCACTACACAGTTCAAAAATCATTGGCATCTAGTCAAACCCTACTCACAGAAAATGCACCGCACTAATAAACTCAGATCTGATGTTATCTGTATTGCTATTAAATTTAACTGAATGCATATCCAACCTATATCATTAGTTTGAAGCTGTGTGTCACAACGTAGGTGCTAGAACAGTCACATTCAGTAGGTCAGTTTTGTCCGCCAGGTACCTGGCTGTTGCTTTCATAGAATTACTTTGGAAACACAGAACCAATTCCCTTGAGGATATCTTTATTCTTGGGTATTTTAGGAAGCAAAGTTGTGTGGTGTAAGCATTCTCACTAATTAATATGTTTTTGGGGAGGTTAAAGGAAAGATAGGCTGGTTATAGCCCCAATAAAAAGGTATAATGGTAAAAAGCAGGAAATTTACCTGAAGTATAAAGAAGGAAAACATCAGGATTTATTTTACATTTCAGTTTCAAGTTTAGAGAAGGCAAAGACATGGCATCAGTCACAGTTGTCTTTCTATTTTCTTCTTTTCCTTTAGTTTTAAATAGTTGTGCTTTGTTATGTCTTTGTGTAGTGCCTACAGTTATTAAGAGCTGCCTGGAGGATGGACAGTGATAGCAGTTTCGCCCCCACCTTTCCAATCTGTCCTGGCCTTTCTGAGCAAGTGTTAGCACAAGTGGCAGAAGTGGGGACAAGAGAGTGATGGATGGGGCTTAGGGAAGCAGCATCAGTGATGGGGTGGAAGAAGACACTGGAAAGGAAAACAGCTCTTTCTGAAATATTTCATCAGCTGTAAGCAAGAGCCACTGCCTCCAAAAAGCCTTGGTCAGGTTTCCTGAAGGAGGGTACTAGTGGAGGGGCCTTATCTGCTGATGCTGAAAAAGAAACATACACAGTGCTGGGTGACCCAGCTTCTGACATTTAATTCAGGTTTTCCACTGGTGCCAGTCTGATTCATCCTTCCCATTTTAAGACTGCAGAAAAAAGCTCTCGGCAGCAGCAGAGTGGATATTGCAATGCGTGAAAACTTGGTTTTCAGAAATAGACATTTTTAAAATGCTAAATCTAGCAATATAGCATCTGCCTTTGTTTTATAGCAGTATAATGCTTGCAGTGGCTTAAACTGCAGAAATTGCCTCTGACATCTTGGCTGTTCAACAGAGTGGTGCGGTACCCTACATCACCTCTCTTAGCCATGGGGAAGAGGGTATGAATAGTGCCTATGGACCGACAAAAGTTTCTCTTCATAATGAGATAACGGGCTGAAAGGGAGCACTGCATTATCTGTACACCTGTCTTTCACGTCATAACATTTTAGGCTAATTTTCATCACAAATAAAGTTCATGGATGATTTTGCTGGTGCTGGCTAACGTGTGCCCGTGCCCAGCCTCTCATAAGCCCGAGACGATCTGCATACCTTTTCAAAAGGCAGCTGCAGGCAAGTGGAAATGAGACCTGAGGCACTGTGAGATTCGCACCTTATTAAAATGTAGGCTGAATTCCTTACAGATACCCACTCAGGTATCTTGTATAATCTTCTATCGGGATTGTATCTCCACTTCAGTTTGTATGACATTACCTGTTTTGAATAGGACAAAGGCTTACTGCCACTGTCAGTCCTGTTTCGAGCTCAATATTCATCTGCTCCTTTGTGGATGCCATTTTTTATCGGGTGTCCAGAAGAGCATCCCTCTGCCGACCTGCCACTTCCCAACACATTGCTCTTTGGCTCACGCGATTTCTGGGGAGACAAGCTCAGACCTGGATGCTTTTCCTCCCCGCAGCAGAGAAGAAGGGATGTCTCTGGTGCCCGCTCTGCTGAGAAAGTTGATTCATGTGTAAATTACCGGTTGCCCTTTATTTGCTCAGTCCGTGGAGAGTACACATGCAGATAAAAGGCTCGGTGGGTCAGGGCTGAGTACGTGCCGGTTTCTCCCATGGCCACGATGACAGGGTTGGGGTTGTTGTCAAAGATTATCAGACAGGCTCTGATGTCTTATCCTTATTTACTCGCTGTGTAGCACATAAAAATAAAATTCAGCACACGGGAGGCTTTTGCAGGGCTTCAGCCGAGCATGCGTCGCAGCTGCATGGTGTTGTCACCATCAGCCTTTGGTATCGGGAGTTTTGCACATCTGTCTTTATACTGAAATGCTTTGCTTTAAATACCTGTTATACCTAGAGTGAGAGCATGCTCCTGGGCTTCTTCAGCCCTCTGCAGAAAAGAAAATTAAAAAAAAGAAAAGAAAAAAAAAAAAAACACCAAAACAGCAGGTATTATCTGAGCAAAATCACTTCTAAGATCTTATATAAAACAGTGGCAGAGGGAGGGTTGCACTAGTTTTGCACTGAAACCCCTTTAGAGCCCGGTTTTGTGTGCTTGTAATTCCCAGTCACAGCACTGAACAGTTCTCAAATCCTTCCAACACCCTGTGTTGTGTCTCATTTAATAACGTAGTTATAATATATTTGTCTACTTTACAACTGTATTTGTATTGGCATGTAAAGTGTGCAGCAGCTGGGAGCTGTGTGGGGGTGGCAGAAAGTTATTTGATCTACAAAATCAGTTACCTGTCACTCAGTTGCCTTTCACTGAAACATAATAAAGAATCATTATGGGCCTATTAGCAGTGCTGATGTAAATGCATTTTATGTGCCATTTTCAGATCAACAGTTACCCACACAAAAGTAAAGTTGTTAAGTACAACCTCCTTTGTTTAAGAAGGCAAATCATAAATCAGGCAGGATATTAAGCTTATGAAATGTAAATTCAAGACCCCGAGGGTTTGATCTATTGGGTCAGCTTCAGCTTAGGCATTGGGGGCTATCCTTCCCTTCAATAACCAGTAGACAAAGTCATGTGTGCTAACGTACTGCTTTCTACTTTTGTAACAGTGTTACGAATGCCTCTTAAAAGGCTTTTGTGGGAGGGGAAAAAAAAAAAAAGCAGGCCTTTTAATATACTTAAAGAACATGAAATTAAATGGCTCAGACTGGATTAGGAGAGTAAGGGTATAACTTGTTGCATACAGGATTTATATGTCCCATGAGAATTCTTTTCCTTTTCATTGTTATTAATGATATCTCATTTTTGTGTATAATATTGATGCTATTGAAATCACTTAACGGCTTTATTTGCCAGCGAGAACCTGTCTGAAAAAAAGAAAGTTGTTAACGCTAATATTTTGAAATTCACCTCACATCCCTTGTTACTCTTTTAGTTATTTAAATTGCGTTTTGAAAATTCCCAGTTTCAGAATCTAAGTTTCCTCTTGATCTTATCGATGCAGTTTGAAGCAGGTGTCTTCAAAGCCACCTGTAAGTGCTCTTTTTGTCTCTTTTTATGGATTAGCAAGGCCCGCACTGGGGATACGAGGAAAATTTGAAATATGTTAAAAAGCCAGTTCTTCCCAGTTTTGTTTTACCTCCTCCTGAACACTTTTGCCATCCATTTTACCAGTGCATCCCAGCGGCTCTGTGCATCCTAGCTTGCTTTCGGCACCTGGGAAAGGAGCAGTTTGGTAACATGGTCCAGAAATTTCGTTGGTAATACCCAAAATGAGCCACCATGGGGAAGTGGCAGGTTACATCCAGGCAGGAATTGAGGAGGAGCATTTGGCACTGTGAGATAGCAGCTAATGAGAGCAGTGAAAACCACAGCTTGAATAAGTCTTGATTTAATTGGATTGATAAAAGCCTTGTCCTTAGTAGCAAGCCTACCTAGCTGTATAGTATCCTTAATTCTAGTGTGATGTAGCCTTATCAGTCTAAAAACACATTTTCTGAAAGGTATGTTGGTAACCCGGTCTCAAAAACACTTTGGAGAGTTAGTAGAGGGATGTGGTTTTTTCGGTAATATCAACCTGTTTGTATAGTAACAGAAGTGAAATATTTGGCAGTTCTATGTGTATACAAATATGGTTCGTGCATGTAAGTATGGAGCACAGTACACAAATATACCATTTACTTAATATAAGCAACAACATTCTGTGGCAATTTTCCGAAGAATATATTTTATACATCTGTGAGGGTATATATATGATATAATTATATACAAATAAAAATATTTGAAGGTAGTGAACAGATTTGTTTATACGCATAGTCATTTACTTACCGAGATAGCTGATCTCAAATGCAGGATTCTTATTTACGTTGAGCCATAAACATGCATTCATAACGTACAGAACTGTATATAACAAGAAGCAAATATCAGTGCTAAAAGCAGCTATTTGCTTAAGAGAATGTTGTCTGTGGCACGTGTGAGTGCTGTGTGTTGAATTATGTTACAGACTGGGTGAATATAGTAGCACAATCAACTAGATGTGTGACTATTTCGAGCGGGATCCTATGTTGCCTTTATCTTTAAAGACAAAGCCACGTCACATGCCTGACGTACAGTTAAAAGTGGGCAGATTTTTGGGTGGGCTCAGCGTACATTTGTGCGTGAGAGATGCATAGACAGTTGCACGCCTGGTTTGTGTTCACAGGCATCATGATTTATGAGCACAAATACATAAAGATGCTGCAAATTATGTATGCACTTAAACGGCATGACATTTAAAAATTTGCATGCTATTTGCATGACATTTAAAATCTGATCCCGCCGGCGCAGGCCCTGCTACCCGGTGGGGAGAAACAAGAGAGGGAGGTCATAGAGCTAAAATGACTTTTGGCAGCTTCCCCCATTAAGTACAGGACCATTGCAAAGAGAAAAAATGGGTGCATGCAGGTTTGTGCTTTCCAGTTTCATGTCATAATTAACAGCAAACGACTCTTGTGCAGTTTTGGATCTGAGCTGAGTTATTGCTTCTAAGCAGCCGCATCTCACACCCATGCAACTTAATGGCACAGAGAAAGTTTTGTTGCTTTTTATTATTTAGTGAAGGCACAAAAGCAACAACAAAAATAATGTCACCAAGTCAGTGTAACAGTAATTCTTTGAGCTGTGCATCTCACTGTTTTCTGGAGTACTTTGCAAATAATAAATCAAATTTCTCCTCAAGGTGACATGTCAGTAATTTCAAATTTGATTAGCTTTATATGAAGGATGTTGATACATTTCTACATGAATCTTTGATAGCTCAGCAGACTGACAACCTTAGCACTTATAATGCCCCTTTGTGACAGTGTGGCACAGCGAAATAATGTTAAGCTACTTAAATCTATAAAACCATGGGGATTCTGTTTGGGGTATGGCTCAGCAAGCTTGACTTTGGCCTGTTCCTCCTAAGAGGATCTGGGACATGGAATAACTGTTCAAGAATTTTGCTGGTTTTATTTTTAATGTCATAAATGAAAACAGATGGGACTGAAGGGGAATATCTACATCATCCAGTACCGTGCCCCATAATTTCAAGCCTCCAGGTGAAGGAGATGAATCCCAAGGGATCCATAGGACATTTGATCCCCGTGACTGTAGAGTCATGAACCATGCCACATGTTCATTTTTGTACATGAAGGCAAAAAGCAGTGGTTTTAAGCTCCACTACCTGACGTGGAGTATTTTCTTTTGCTGGAGCTTTGTGAAAGTGCCAGCTTTTCGTCATTTCATAGCTAAAACTTGTTACAAATTCACGGCTCAGACATTCCTCTTAGCAAAAGTGCCAGAGAAGAACAGATTTATGTTGCCACTTGTGTAATGATTTATCTTTATTTTCTTTGAAGAGGCCACAGGGTAGGGGTAGGGGGTGCTATGTGAATTGCAAAGTTGACAATTTTATTAAATGAAACAATAGTATTTATTTTAAGAGTGAAAAGCCAAATTCTTTTAGTCCTGTTTTTATTCTGGCTTCAGATTTTTCACATGCTTATTCACACACTTTATCCACATTAAGTAAAAATCAGTCTTGTATCAGCATACATATCATGAGCCCTTTAAAGAAAACTCACTGTTACCTGCCTCTTACCTGAGAAGCTTGCCGAGTAGTCTGCCATGCTAAATGACATCGCTTCACAGTTGGGGGAAGATATTTTGAAGCAGGAAAACATGCAAAACCAAAAAATATCAGTAAAGCCTAGTGTCTGTTGCTCAACAAATTGTTTTCTTTGTGCACATTTGCCTTTCTGTAATGAGTTAGCTGCTCAGTTCCTACTTTAGAGAGTTAAATATATGGGATACAGCTATTTAAGAGGGAAACGTCTGTGCTAGTGCCCAGTTTGCATTCAAGACCAAGGGAGTAGAAGAGTTCTTGTCCTGAAAATCTGGTCAGTAATTGGAGAGTTTTTACCAGACACTTGTGAGGCTCTGCATACTGGGGCACTGTCTGTTTGGTCACATGTATATATGCCCATGGTAGGAGAGACAGCATTTTCTTCCCCTGCTGTCTCATGAAATTAAAAGGGCACAGATAGATGCATGGGTTAAGAGCTGGAATAAATCAAAGTGCTATAACATTATGCCTGTTCAGGGTCACTAAGAATTGTGATTTTGGCATTAGCGGGTGTCATACTGCACAGAGCAAAGCTATGGCATCCTGTGGTGGTGAGCAAAAAATACTCCTATGAATACGTGCAGCAACATCCATCATTGCCAAGTCCAGGGTATGGCAGCAGTAAACAGAGCAACGAATAGTAGTTGGTAATATTTAAAAGATACTGGCCATAAAACATGGATAAGAGTGTGCAACGTGTGTTGTGTTATCTGAATGGTAACATGATGCATGAGCAGTGTAATTGTCGTAAATATGCTACCGAACATGAATGTTTGTACAGGTGATTACCTCTTTGAGCAGATTAATGCTTTTGTAATTTGCCTGGCTTGTTAGATATTTTGTGTGAGTATTAGGTATCCATCTTTGAAACTGAGCCTTTTATGACTTGGCTGGACTCAGCAGATTTTCTGTATTTGAAATTGATCAATTAAATTGTTGTTTGGGGGTAATTGATTCTGTTTGCTGCGGAGTGGCCTGTGGCTATGTCGCCCTTCCTTTTTATCTCATTCAAAAAGTACTATCACATTAGCACAGACATGTACGTGCTAACAGCTGAAGCAAGGAGAAGAAACAGTGCATGGTTGTCATTCTGAAATAAGTAACTCATTATACGTCATGGCATCATGCATTGCACAAAGCAAAAATGTAGATGCAGTGTTCTTTTCTATGGAATTATCATTAAAACTGCCATTGCTATGTTTATGGTGTCTTGTATGTTTCTTCACACTGTTTTTTTCATTTGCTCGTTTTCTTTTTTTGCTCTTCTGTTAATCAGACCTTGAAAAATAAGTAACTGTTAACTAAAGCCATAGTGGCAGACTTCAGGGATGAATCTACAGATGCATGTGATGTGATTACTGAATAATATTGATTCTAGTGACCAACCATTCTTAGCTCCAGCTGTGTATGAACTATTCAAAGTTTTAATCAGTTAACGTAACCCGCTACTCTGCACGGGGACAGACTAGTTGAAGCTCATGCTAGAGCGAAAAATGACAGAGTACAAACTTTTGTGCTTCTAGCTGTGTTGTGTCCTTCAAGGGCAGTTTGTCCCCTACAGGCAGCGCAGCTCTGCAACCCCTTTCTTGCTCCACTGGATTTGCAGAACCGTGGCTTCGCATCCCCGGACAGAGCTGACCGTCGGGATTGCCATGTTCGTCACAGGTTTTACTCAGCTCCTCTGCTGGTTTATATGCTGATGCTTCAGGAAATATTGGTGGACCACCTTAGGAAAAAGTTGTAGGACATCAGATATTTTGGCTTAGCATGAGGTTTATTTTGACGAGGTTAGACAGACTGCCTGTTAAACAGACTACTATGAAACAAAGGTTGTCTCACTTGAATGTCTACAGGGGTGCACACAATATAAATAAGGGATTCTTGATCTTTTTAAATTACTGCCAGTCATCATCTCATGAAAGCAATGAAATAATAGACTTCAGTTGCCTTGTATACCTCATTCATCTGTTTTTCCATAACAAGTTATTATTTCGTATTATCTCTCATTTTTCATCACAACAGCATAATGCAATTACACTCGGGCTGGAATAACAGTTGCCATCAGATAGATTAAAATAAAAATATGACTCCTAGGTTAGTAAAGATGACTGGCCATTAGAGGTAACTTTACTCTTCTTTGGCTACTCGGAAGTTAGGTGACCTGGAAACTTCGGGTGTAAGAAAGCACATGAGCAGTGCCTTTCCACTCACAAAGACCAGAAAGCCAACCAGGCCAGCTGCAAGTCATCCAGTGGTAAAAGGTCATTGCTTGCAGTGAAGCTCCTGTCTGCAGATGCTCCAGAAGACCCTCCTTGGAGCTTGGGAACGCTATAAAGTTATCTTTTCCTATAATGAGATTAATTCCCTATTGATGTTCTTTAAAATAGCCATTAGTTATCGCTTTAAATAA
This sequence comes from Falco cherrug, assembly GCF_023634085.1. NCBI lineage: Eukaryota > Metazoa > Chordata > Aves > Falconiformes > Falconidae > Falco > Falco cherrug. Next base: position 78,959,752 of record NC_073720.1, read on the forward strand.
CTGGGTGTTTTTTTATCACAACACTTAATTTCATTCACAACCCATGTCGTGGCCACTATGCATTTCACAGCATTGTGCTACATGAGTTTCCCATATCCAAGCTGCGTTACATTCTCCTTCATTTTTTCATTCTACTGCATTATAAATGAAATTACTTCGCGTTCTGCTGCAAAAGCCCAGCCTCTTTGGACCAGCTCTCTCTACTCCCAGCTAATATCTGCAGGTCAGCGGAGGAGCCTGGTGGAAAAACACACAAGTGGTCCCCAAGGGCAGCACAAAACTCTGTGCAATAGTGGCAAAAGTTGTAACAGGGCAGCACCAGTAAGCACATCCTCCCCCAAGTTTAGCCCCTGAGCCACTCTGGCAGTGACCAGACCGAGTATCCTCAACTTGTCCCTTCAGCATGTGGGCTTCAGATATTCTCTTAATGCAGTTTTATGTGTATAATTTGTTTTCTTTAAGCACAGTAAGAAGAAGAAGGGAAATGTTACTGTGTGCAGCTCTGTTGCTGCAGGTCAGTGGCAGAGGTGGAAATTTCAGATCCAGAATTTGGGCTTAGACACGGGTGAACTGGTGAAGTGAGGTAAAGGAGCCAGGAGCATCAGAGTGGTTGATTGTCACCTTCTCAGTGAACCACAGCTGAGGGAGAATGAAGCACTGACCCAGTCAGTCGATTTTGTCCTTGCTTGGCGAGGATGAGTCTTCCAGAAGGCTGCTCTTGGACAGTTGAGAAGGTCGCAACTCCTTGTGCTCCCTGAGCTTTCTGCCTCTCCTCCCCTCCATGTCTGCCCTCCTGTCCCTGCTGCGGCCAGACTGTCTGCCGTCCCTCATCTCTGCGTCATGACCTCTCCTTGCAGCCAGTTTCCTTCACCTACAGACCCACCTCCGTGGTGTTCCCGTGCCTCTTCTCTGTGATCTTTTTGCACAGTCAGTCTCCTGTTCTGGTCCACTCTTCCCTCCACCCCCCAGGACTAGTTCTCTCTTGTTTCCATTAGGCTGCTTTTTTTCCCCTTCTCCCCTGGTTTTGCCCACATTTGGAGCCCAGGAAAGAACGCCACCTGTGCTTAGTTCCTGTGCCTGATGCCACAATCGCCTGCATCATCTGGGAGCAGCAGCTGCAAAAAAAAGTCTGGCTCAGCCCCATCAGCCCTGGGCTGGAGCTTACCCATTGCAAATAGCATCTTCAGAGGAGTCTTTGGCCAGTTCGGCTGCCAAATTCCGGGGACTCAGTGCTGAGCATATGCAAATGAGACTTTTCAAAGGCTTGTGACTAGGCAAAAAGCTGGGTGGTTTTTCATGGGAACTGAAAAAGGACAACAGGGACCCTACCTTCCAAATTTCAGACTGTTGCTGTGAAGAATAGAGATGCAGGAGCTGCTCAGCAAAATCCTTGTAAGGCTTTCTTTTCTTTTCTTGCCTTTCCTTTTCTTTCCTTTCCTTTCCTTTTCTTTTCTTTCCTTTTCTTTTCTTTTCTTTTCTTTTATTTTATTTTATTATCTTTTCTTTTTTTTCTTTTCTTGTCTTTTCTTTTTTCTTTCCTTTTCCTTTCTTTTCTTTTATTTTCTTTTTTCTTTTCTTCTCTTTTCTTTTCTTTTCTTTTCTTTTCTTTTTTCTTTTTTTTTCCCTAACAAGGGCAAAACATGGTTTTCCTCAATCTTATTTCCTGAAGTAACTAAATACTTTTAGTTGAAACGTAAAAAAAATAATAATAATCAGCCTGAGGCAGAGACAGAGCATGGGAATTTTCATCCCAAATACTTAGCTTGGCAAAATTTATCAGCAATGAAAACAAGCCCTTATAAAGGGAACGATTGAGATCCCCAACTACAGAGGACCTACTTGTGTTATACATAGAAGTCAGATATTAATATCTCCATGACCCCTTTGGGATACTAAACCCAGTTTAAAACTGCTTTTCATATTTCAGAAATCCACATTAAGTAATGGGTGTCCTAAAGAAGCAATTGGTTTTAGCACTTCTCAGACTGTACCAAAGCTGTTGCATCTAGTTGATTCACTAAGCATGCCTGCCACAGATTTATTTTGTTAGTTTTGTTGGGTTTGTTGTTTTGGGGTTTTTTTTTTTGCTGAACCTCTTTTGTTGTGAAACTTAATTTAAATACTCGCATGCACGTTGGAAGTCCAGCCCAGTCAGCACTGTGCAAGTTCAGTGGCACGATGCCTTTGAGGTGCATCCTTAGTATCTCCTGGGCAGAAAATAGGACAATAATCACAAACGAGGTGGTTCTTCACTCAGACCAGTGGCAAAACCATTTCCCACCAGCACCTCTGCACTTAGGTTTACAAGGCAAATCCTGATGCTTCCACTTACTGCCTAATCATGGCAGTGGGCATGTTGTACTGCCACCACAGGGGCTGTGGATTTACATTCCCCGCTTCTCTTCTTGCAAAAGAGCAGGAGCATCTGCTCCATGTGTGGCATGGGGCGGGTTATCCTCCACCCCAGGGCTCTGTGCAACTTTCTGCAGCTGCAGAAGACATGACCCAGGTGAGCAGGCTTCACTGCTCCTCACCCAGCTGCAGCTGCTGTTGTGGTCTTGCTTCACTGAAGGCTTTTTGGCATGGAAGCAAGTCCCGTGGAAATGCGATACAGCTGTATTTTTGCCTTGGTGCGTGAGCTCTCTGTGGGAAGAAGAGTCATATCTTCTCTCGCATACCCGTTCCTCCCAGACCTTTCCTCCCCATCCTCCCGTTGCAGATGCCCAGGTGCATGGACCTCCACCTGGGGCAGAGCTCCCGGAGCTGCCCGGATGCTGGTTGCCCCAGCTTCACGAAGGAGCAAACCCAGTATTCACAGTACCCCCGTCCCCTCAGTTCACACTCCTTCCTCATTCAGAGGCCATCCCATAGGCTTTTGGTGCATCTCAGTGCAGACCTGGAAAAGCAATACTGACACACATGAAAACTTGGAATATTTGCACTGTAAAATTCCATGTTCCTGTGGAAAGTAATAATCGCGGCTGCAGAGATACCAATGCAAAGCATTCATGTCATTCTGGTGCTGGAGCTGAAAAACATGTCAAAACAGATGGGGATGTTGTTGACTGCAAGTTCTTTGCTTTTTAGTCAGTCATAGATTTTTCTCTTTTCACAACAGACAGGGGAAAACAAATGTTTTCTTAATTTAATATGGCAATATATTGTGGTTATAACATTTCATTTATCCCCAGACTAATGGGGAATCTGCTATATGTTTTCCAGCCATAGTGCAAGTTTTCCTCAAGTGCTTATATATGAGCTCCCCTCTAACTTCCCTCTACAGGAGACTGAGTTTTCATATTAACTCGTTGTAGGATCTTTTATGAGCAGTGACTGTCAAACTGTGCTTGTCTGTGCATTTGTGCATGCTGATATTGCTCTCATTTAGACTAACTTCAGCTCCCACCTCAATCTTGTTTTTCCCCATGCAGTTTTTTCCCCTAATATATCAACAGTTTGTTTTAAACTTGTTTTGAAGAAACAACCTACGGTGGTTTAGACAAACCAAGCCAAATTGGAGCAATAAGTATTAAGAGATATGCATGGGGCACAAACAAAAGAATTCCCCAAATGTATTTAAGTGATTTTCTTCCTGCTTTTTTAATATAATATTTGTGGGCCAACTGTGGCAGTAACTGATAATTTTAATGCAAGATGACATAATTCCAGTTCAGTGATTCTTCAGAGAGAAATTACCCTGACAACTTCTTTTCATTTTGTTCTAATTTTATGAAAAAGAAAAAAAAAAAAAAAAAAAGAAAAAGAAAAAAAAAAAGAAAAAAAAACCTTGAGATTCTTAAAGTAAGGAAAAGAAAATAATTTGGATCACCAAGTTTTGAAACAAATATTTCATCTCTCTTCCACTTCCAAATATACTTTCCTGGCAGGTTCTTGCGTTTCCATCTCCAGCTCCCGAGGTTTTCCATCTTTCTAGCTGGGGGAGACTAAAGTTTTCTTCAGAACGCACTAAATGCTTGGCAAAAGACCTCTACCATGACATGAAGGATCTTACTTGCTTTTTCCGGGAGCTCCACAGTCCGAGTTAGCAGCACTGGTTCTGCTGGAAGACTCTACATGGAAAGATCAGTTGTTAGATCAGGACTGTAGTTTTAAATGAAAATCATGTTTGGAAATGCACCAAGGTCATTAAGATTCGTTGTTTTCTGTCTTTGGGGTTTTTTTCTCTCTGCCCGGTAGGGAAATCGTAAATTGTTTCTTTGATACTGAGGTGATTGTGTCAGCTTGAAGATACGGCTTTGGAGCTTGATGTTATTTATTTTATTTTTTCAAAAGATAATAGAGAATCAGCCCCTATTTTGGAATAAATATGGTCTCCCAAATGAAAGTTATTTAATTATTGCAATAGTTAAATGAAATGGTTCAAAATTTTGCCGCTCTGCAACTGGGCAATTAAAACTGGATTAGCAGAACGACCCTAATTTTGGGGTTGCTTTCCATTCAGTTGTGTTTCTCCTGTGGATGCAAGGCAGGACGTGATCTGCAGTTCCTCCTGCAGAAATCCCTGTCTGTCTCTCACCCTGCTGGTTCCCGAGTCCTGCTGAGCCTTCTGCAGCCACAGCTCAGCAATGGGGCCCCACCAGTCACACGTGCAAACCCACTGTGAGCATCCTCTGCTCTTGAGGGTTTGGTTGGTTGGGTTTGGGTTTTTTTCCTTATCATGAGCTTAATATTTCCCTTCATGTTCATCCCAGACTTTTGAGTTCTCCTTCCTGCTGGTGACAGACCTGCCTCCCAGCTCTCACTCGTGTGTCTGACTCCCATAGACAGGGATGCAGGCAGGGCGTTGGCAGAGGTCAACGCATCCTGGCACGCAACGCGTCTTCTCATCTTTTCTGCCTTTACTCTGCCTGTGCCTCACTTTGCTATTGCAATGCCAGGCGTCACCACCTCCCCCACCTGATGCCTATCTCAGGCTCATCACTGCGTGGCTGGTTTGCTGCCCTTGCACTCCAGACATAGCCCGTGGCTGACTTTTGGTGGCATGGTGCAGAAAAGGTAGGGAGCGAGGTGTATGCACAAGGGAAACGCATTGCGGGGCTTCCAGAGCTGCTGTTTGCTGCAGCGAGGAGGAGGGTTAAAAGGGGAGTGAAATGCGGCTTTATGGTCATTAATTTCAAATGCTCCCTCTAATGACATCTCTGAGGTTAAGTCACAGGAAGTGTGATATTATTCAGCTTAGTTAAATTTAGAGTAATTCACATCTGTAAAGCCTTTGCGAATTAGTGCTTAGTCTTAAATTGCCCGTTTCCATGATATGGGAGCTTCAGAGTATCCTGTCTTAAGTCTTGATGTGTTACGAATTAGGGTGCAGAAGCGACGTGCCAAAAAACTCAAGTTTCCAAGTAGTTCTGAGGCAAACATGCAATTAATTTAGTTTGCGACACTAAGCAGCTGTGATGGCACCCTTACAAAGAATTATTTCCCCCTTTATTTGCTCTCCCAGCGTAGATGCTGTGAACAGCCACTGGAGACCAGCTATTTTGCAAAGCCATGTTTATGAGCTGCGGCGTTTGCCCGGCGCAGCTGATCCTTGCCACACACTTCACCTCATCGGGCTGTAATAGGTGCAGACCTGTATTGATTACCATGACTTGCAGGAGAGAAAAATCTTTGTGCTTCAGATTGGGTATAAATTATAAATAGCGTCTCCAAAGGCTGTGAGTTACACAAATGGCATTCTTCTGAGACAGCCGCATGTAAAGCTGTTGTTGTAGAGGTTATTAACTTTATGATTGCAGCACAGGTGTACTTGACCCACAACAATGATCATTGTCCATAAAATCCCGCCGTCTGGGTTCAATCACCTGCCTTCTTCAAGAATGTTCATTAGCAACGACCAGCAAAGGTCACGCTAATAAAAGAAGGTTAACGCTCACTGTATTGGTGTAAATTCACTGGTGAAACAGCACTGTCTTCTTGCCATCTTTCTCACTAACATGGCTGTGCAGACTCCTCTAAGTGGGTCATATAGGTCTTAGCTGTACAGGTTGTATGTATGTGTGGTGTGGTGTGTTAATACATATTTGTGTACATACATGCACAGCAGCTGATGAAATGGGAATGAGAAAAACATATCTGGAGTGGATTAGCCATAAATGACTTACTGCAAGTGCGCCAGGATTATTCATGCCTTAAAATCTCAAATTTTTTTATATTTATTTCCAGCAAGTTTTTTGTACTTACTTGTCAGAATTAAAATTTTATCAAAGTGAATAGAATCTGTCGGTGACTCTCAAAACTTGAATTTTTAACTCCCATTTGTTACTTGGTGTTTGTGTTCTGGTGGCCCAGCTCCATCTTCATGGCATTTTACAGAACTCAGATGTGTTTTCTCTCCATTCAGTCACTAGAAAAGGTACTGAGTTTCCCATGAAACGATCATTCTCACCTGGAAGATCCAACTCCTCATTTCTCTTATCATACAAGGTAGGGCAGCTGCATTTTCACGGAGGTGTCCTCTTTTTCTGCCCTCACCACCACACCTGGGTAGTAGATGCAGGCCGTGTCCAGCTTTTTTAAATATTTGCCAAAGCCAGATCTGGGACTTTCTTTTCCTGTTAAAGAACAAAATGTGGAGAGGGAAGATGTGTGTGTTGGCTACTGCCAACACCAGAAGGTGTTGGTGAGAGGGACTGGATGGATGCGGTAGCAGTGAGGTGGAGAAGGTCTTGCTGAAACAAGGTTGAAGAAAAGCTAGGAAAAGGCAGAAACTGGTGGGCCATGAGGACAGGAAAGCTGGAAGCTGGGTTCAGTGGGTGGATGAGATGCAACAGGATTGGGGCAGGGTGGTGGGCAAGGGTGCAAGAAAGGCTGCAAGGTAGGCAGGTTGTGGGGGAGGAATTCAGAAGTGGATGTTGTGGAGAAATAGATGTCCTGAACAGAAGAAAAACGGGCAAGGAGTCAGAAGAGGTTTGGGTGAAATGAAGCCTCATGAAGGAGTGTAGAGGGCATTCCTCCCCCTGAGGCTTACACACCTACTTACAGCCAGGCGTGGGAGGCGACTCTCGTATCTGCCTGAGACCCGTGGAAGTATTTGCCCTGTCAAGCCCGAGGTGTTTCTGAGCATGTACAGAAGTGATACTGTAATAAGACGTAAGCCTTAAGGTCAAGAGCTGAGGTGTCTGTGGAGTTCAGACACCTTGGGGGGAGGTGAATGGCTGAACCTGGATTTTCAGGATCACTTGGGGTTAGGCCATGAATTTTCACCTCTCTTGATGTAAGGGGGTGAGTGCTTTTTGGCAGCTGGTGGCACCTGGAGTAGGCATCCAGCAGGAACCAGAAAGTGGGTGGATGGCCCCATCTCAGTCCTCCCTCTCCTCACCCTTTTTCCACTGTCCTGCAGCAGCAGCCATCAGGAGGGGAAGACCAGGTGCAGATGAGTTTTGCTTAGGTTTGCCCCAGGAGCAAAACCATCATTGCAGAGGCAGCACCTAGCTTCTTGGGACTTTTTCCTCTTACCCATCACAAAATTAGCCTTTGAAGGAATATCCAAGGGAAATGTCTTTCCCTCTGTAGGAAGGCTGTACATCCTGGCCAGGCAGAAGATGGATGGTGCCAATGGCACATTGAAGGGGTTGGGTTGAGTTGCGTTGGGTTGGGTTGGCTTAGGTTGGGTTGGTCGGGCTGAATTGGGTTGAGTTGGGCTGGGCTGGATTGGTTGAGTTGGGCTGGGGCCAGCCAAAGGCAATAGCCGTAAGATGAAGCAGACAGATTAGTGAATGCCATTCCTGTACCTATGAAAATACTGTGGGCTCACGCTGACTGTAATCCTTTACCTACAGAGATACAACAGGAGATTACTCCAAGCAGAAATTTCAGGGGAAAAAAAATCCCTTTGAAATATTCCTTATGCAGAAGATTATAAACATTTTCCATGGGGCTGGACGGGGTGGGGAGTTTTTTCACTAAAGCTTTGCGATGTATGAATTTCTTGCTGAAATCATACAAACACCAGGCATTTGCTGCAGTGCTTCACACCCCATACACATTCCTGTTGCAGTTTGTTCCTTAGAAGTGGTCTCATCCCTTGTCCCCCAAAAAGACCTTTTTAGTTCCATGACTGCGTATGTTGGCATCCATGCTGGTCTCCAAGCTCTGCTCCTGGTGGGAAAGAGGAGAAAATTATATTCAGGCTCTTTAATTTAAGATTAATTTTAATAAATACATTAAATTTATTAATTTGTTTTAAATAAAACTTAAAATAAATTTTAAAATTGCTTTATTGCAATTGCAAATCAGTGCTTATTCTGCTAGCGATTAAGGACCTGTTTCCATCTTTATTAGATGGGGTGTCCCTACCGTCACGTAACGCAGGGTTTTAAAGCATTGCTGCCCTTCCTAGCTGCTCTGGGGGCAGGCGCTGCCATTTACATGGCGTTGCCTTGACTGCCTTGTTTTGGAAGCAGCAAAGCTGGGTCAGGTCATGCTCGTGCTGCTGTTAGAGACGTTCCTTGGGTGATTCACATAATTTCGTTTGCCTGATGGGTTTTACAAATCTGTGATATTCTTCACTGAAGTAAGCTGACATCAGCATTTTCTGATTTTTTTTCCAACAGTTAATTCTCCATCCAGATGTTTGATGGCACAATTATTATTTAGGAAAAAAAATCATAAAACACCATCACAAAGAGTAGTGGTTTTCTAAGCACCTGGTCCTTTCCCTCATCCAGTCCTGCTGTCATCAGTGGAACTACCTGCATAAGTAGAGCCCTCCCGAGTTAGCAGAGCTTGCCAGCAAGGGATGCACTGCGGGGCTCTGCCCTATAAACATGGAGAAGCTGTGGGATTTTGGAATAAACTCAGATTTAAAAATCAGCTCTTCAGTGTCTCGATTTAAATCGGCTGGTGGGTATTGCTGTGGCACGTTTTCAATGTGTTTAGATGTATTTTACAAACACTGCATGCTGGTTAACGCCGGCAGTGTTGTTGGGTGAGCTGAGCTCCAGCTCTGGCCCCAGCTCCAGTGCTGCTGTCGGTCTCAGCTGAGCCTCCCCGTCTGCGAGAGCGCAGTAAGGATGGCTTCTGCCTGAGAACCCCGCTGGACGTGCCCTCGCCAAGCAGTGGGGAGAAAGAGATGTAATTGACTGCTGGTGTGGTGCTGTAAGGTATTAAGATCTGTCACGTAAATTAGTATTTTTCAGGTTTATAACCTGTGGAAGCTTTAAAGCTTAAATACTTGTTTTTCAGCAGTCTCAGCCAGGAAGCCACGCGGATGTGTGTTCTCTCAAGAACTGTCAGGTTTTGAGCAGGTCAAAACTCACTTTGTTCAAAAGATAATTTTCCTTTCTCCTGGTTGAGAAAATGATGGGGTTTCCAATACTGTTTGTTTTATTTTATGAGGACTTTTTTTCTAATTCAGGATAGGAAAAAATGCATGTACAGCTAAAATATTTAGTTAGCTCACTAATATATCTTATTCAGACACTTCAGAGCTTCTGTGATGTACCCTGCAAGTACAATCAACTTTGCACGTTGCCTAAATAAAGCAAATAAAGTCATAGAAAGAAACAGAAATAGATAGAAAGGTAGAAAGAAACTCAAGAAGTTATCTAGTTTGTCCACATTCCCCAGGCTGTGGTCACCTATACCCATAATATTCCCGAGAGATGGATGTGTAACCTATTCTTAATTTCCAGTGGTGAGGTCCTCCATCTTCCATAGGTATGTTCTTACCCCAAAAGTATCAGAAGATGTAACTTGAATATCCCATCTCACATTTGACAGGTAAATAATTTTCATATTTGTCTTAAATCCAGGTTAAGGTGTAGTTATAGATACGAATAGATAAGATAGACAGACAGATAGATAGATAGATAGATAGACAGGCAGACAGACAGACAGATAGATAGATAGATGGATGGATAGATAGAGGTGTAGATATACATAATATAGATATACATGTAAAGATGGGGGAGAGGAAGAGGAATAGAGATATACAGATATATAGATAATATATAGATATTAATATCATTTCAACCCCTGCCTACTTATCTCTGCATGCTGCGCCATTTTAACATCAGTTTTAAAATCTATAGTTGTATATGGAGCACATCTATACTGGACTCTTCTTCAGGGAGATGGCTTGCTCTCCTGCGGAGATTCCCTATGTTTGAAATTGCTGCCTATGAGAGCGTCACCACAAAACACTCTGCGGGTCTGATTGAGCCGGCAAGGGGTGGGATGTTGTAATGCTGACGGAGCAGATCACCACCCAAGCGTCACATGGCATTTCACCGGGAGCATGCAGTCAGCGGCTTTCCCTGTAGCGCAGCCCTGAAATCAGCATCCTCTGCCCTCAAACTGGTTCCCTGGGAAGCCTCGCATGAGCTTAACTAGTGTCCTGCAGCTGGCTTTCCTGGCTGCCTCTCACTGTGTGGGGCAGCACTGACGTCCGGCAAGCGGGATATCCACACACGAGGCTCTGATGGAAGCAATCCCCCCACCTCGCCATGAGTTTGGGGGGATTCTTTGGTTTTGGTTGTGGTTTCCCTTTGCTTGGCACTCCTCAAATGTTGCCAGGGCGAAAGATGCATTGGCACATCTTCATCCCCATGGAGCGGCCAGGGTCCCACTGCAAATTTGGGCTGTCCCTGGCCTTTAGTGGGTGACCGAGGCTCTCCCTCTCCCCTTCCAGAAGCAGGGCTCAAGGGACAGCACCTGGGAGACATGTTCAGTGCTGCTGAGAACCCCCACTCTACCACTGTTCATGGAGCCCAGACCCGGCCCCAGCCCGTGGCTGGCCAGCCAGCCGCACGGTGTTTGCTGTCAGTGAGGGCAGACCCACATGTGTTTAACATGGGCAAAAGTCTTTTTGTGGAATTTTGGACCCAAGAACAAATGTGATTTTCAGGACTGCTTAACCCAGAGCAGCAATTCGGGCTGGCCCGCAGCCTGATCAGGGTCCTGCAACTCTTCTGTCTCTTGAAATGCTGCTTAATCAGCTTGCACCTTTAACTGTTTGTGAAACTTTTTTTTAATGCAGTTATGTGCAGTTCATATTACTGTGATTATTTGTATTGGTATTAATAGCAGTTCTGTTGTGGATGTCTGGTTCTTACTGGGAAGGCCCTGTAGCTGTACGATACCTTTTTTTCCCCTCCCTTTTTTTTTTTAATATATACTCAGAAGAAAATGACCTGACTTTTGGTAACCTGCAGTTAGGAGGGAACAACCTTACTACTCTTGCTTATTTGACCAGTTAGTGCATGGAGGAGCAAACAGATGACCCATGCTCATGGGACTGCCCTTAATATTTAACGAAGAGTAGTGAAAAATCACAGCTGTCTTAGCCTCCTGTCTCTTTCCTGCTTTACAAACCTCACTTGCACTGAGCTTTTGACTGAGTCTTTGCATCTGTTGCTTGCAGGACAGGAGGAATCTATTAAATATTTTGTTACCTTTTCAAACCACTCGCTTCTTGTGCTTAGTTTGTGTGCTGTAAACGAGGGGTGGAAAAAAGCTGATTGCAATTATGGCAGTTGAGAGGTAATCTTTGTTCTGGGTTGGTGGGAGTCTTGTTGTTCTGTTTCCATCATCCCACTAAGATATTAGAGATAATAAATGTCCAACAAAAATAAACACTGGTCTGTGTCACAGGAGATAATAACCAAGTCTAAAATGTCTTTAGTATGTGTAGTCTATCCTCTAGCACTGCCCCAAAGGTTCCCACAATTTTCCTTGGATGAATATTGCATGTAAACCAGCTTACTGTGTGTCTGAGCCCCCTTTATAAGATGCATTTCATTTCTTCAGATTTCTCTGTTTCTTCCCTCTTGGCTGCTCCAAAGAATTAATTTCCCTACACAGTTGCTTTTAGATTATTATCATGTCCATGACTCCACAAACTATTACTTTTTAGCCAAACTAAACACATCAAGGGTTGGGGGTTGGGGGTTGGGGGTTGGGGGTTGGGGTTTGGGGTTGGGTGTTTTTTTAATGTCCCCTCAGAAACCACTGCTTCCATTTCATTAATTGGTGTATGGCATGTCTCTTAATTTCACCTAAGCTTTTAACCTTTCTTTGCCATTGTGACATCTAGAAGTGCATATGCAGAAGCTCCTGAGGTCATTGGTTCTCAAAGCTCTTGAGCTAATGGACTCCTTCACAATTTTTCCTGAAGCCCTCATCCTTCCTGTCAGCAGTATTTAGTGATTTTAAGCAAGGTTGTTGGGGTTGGGTGTTTTTTTTAATCTCCTTTTTCCTGAGCTTTACTGGTGATGCTCTGAGAGCTTCTTATTGTTTGGGGTTTGAGACCTGGTGGTTTACATCAGCAGGCCAAAATAGTCACAACAGACACAGTAACTTCTTCCTGAGCAGATCATAGGATCCAGGAATTGTGAATGGAGAAACTTTATGAATTAAAAATGGTTCTGATTTTTAAACTAAAGAGAGTCTGATGTACTCAAAAGTTAAAAAACCAAAAAGTTAAATTCCTGTTTAGAAATAGTTTTGTGATACAGAAGTCATTTAATAGCATCCAGAAAGACGGATGCAGGAAAGGCAGCAAGTGCCTTCTTCTCACAGATTTGAACAGCATCATTACAGAAGGAGTTGCAGAATTACATATCTAAGAGTTAAAGTCTTACGTGGAGACCTTAATATGCATGTGTATGTAGATAATGTGAGAAAGAAGGAAATCTCCATTGATTCATAACTTTCCAGAGGAAAAAGCCTTTCTGAAAGGCATACTGCATGCATGTTTCTGGGTCAGATGGGGTTGTCTTGTTTGTTCATTTATTTGTGAAGAAAGAATTAATTGCATTGCAGAATTATGGAAATAAGGATTAAACACGTTCAGTAAGTTTTAACGTGCTTCTGCTCGTGCAGATGCCCCCAAAAGTCTGCATTTCACCCTTTGAACCAATTTTTTATAAGGTTTAGGGCCTTTTTTATTGGCATAGCTTAAATCATAAAAGTTAAAGCGATTTTATAATAAATTATATAGGTTATATAACAAATAGCTAAAACTCTGCCGTCGTTTGGGGAAACAACTGCAAAGCCAGTGTCCTGCCCAGTGCTGGCATCAGCATTTCGCAGCATGGCAGGGTCTCAGGGCAGACCACAACTGTGGGGACAGAAATCAATTGTAAACCTTCTGCTGAGCACGTCAGTTGGTGAAGAGCAGCAAGGCTCTCCATCCCAACAGGGACTAAGCCCCGAGGCGTGGAGCACCCTTAATGCATTTTGAATCCCGCACTATTTAAGAGATGAGCCACCACTTAAAGATGCAGACCCAAGGTCAGCTAATATCTGCAGAGAAACTTTTCAACCTGGAAACTTTTCTCTGCAGAAATATTTCAGCACGGAGGCTCGTATGGAGATCTCTCTTGGCTCCTGTGCAGCATGGGAAACCTTTGTCCCACACATCTTGTAAACGCAGCGGGGGGTCACCATTGTGCTGCACATCTTCTGAGCACCGCGGGAGGAGGCTTTTGTCCGGCGCAGTGGGCAGGCACCATAGGAGGGCACCTTTGTCCTGCACAGCTGGTAGTCGCTCTGCAAGAGTGAATTATGGGGATTGCAGAGCTCCTTCCCTCCGCAGACACTGTGGTTTCAGACAGAGGAGTGTGTCAGCCTCACTGGGCAAAGAGCTGCTTTTCCTGAGTGGAAGTGGAAAGGGGAGGTGGTGAAAACACATTTGCATACGTGTGTGCAAATGGCCACCAGGATCATTCACCCAGTCATGTTGCGCAGTCACCCCTGTGGACACTGATCCCAGTACCTTTTCCCCTTTTTTGCTTCGAATTTAGGCTGCCCTATTGAGGAAGCCTAAAATAATAATAATATGAAGAAGAAGAAGAAGAAGAAGAAGAAGAAGAAGAAACAATGCACAATAAACAATACACAATACACAATAACAATAATAATATTGCATAATCATTATCATTATTATTATTATTACTATTATTACTATTACTATTGCTGATATTATTTCACTGTCCCTTCTTATGTTTGTATTACCTCCTATTCAATATATCATCTGCTAATTAATCTAATTAACTAATAAGTGCTCTCATTATTCTTTCAAATCACTAATAACCCTGGTTAAAAGACTTGAGCCCTAATACCAGTCCTTCTGGGACTTCATAGGTATATTTTCAACCCCAGAACATTAATTATTAGTCTTCTCAAATGCTCTAGCTGCTTCCCAAGAAGTGTACCAGTGCCTGTTTCCAAGACGGAGGTACTGTGCATTCCCATAGACTCAGAGTTATGCCTTTCTCCAGCTGAAACATAGTGAACATGGTGAACCGTGACACTGTTCCAGATTTGCAGTAGTAATTGCAAAGGGCAGAGTCCCATACTGTGACTCAGCAAGGAACGGTGACGAGGTGAGTTGAGATGAGATGGTGAGTCGGGGACCCAGCCTGCAGAGATGCTGTGTGCACTGCGGTTGCTGGTGGACATGCTGCTCACAGCTGGAGCCAGCATGGGCATGGGCGTGGCTCCACACAGCTGGGAGCTGCATTACCATGAATCTCAAGTCTTGCAAGGTCTCCTCAGCTGGAGTAAAGCAACTCATTTGCTAACAAGAAGTAGAGATGACCACAGCCCGGTAGAGCAGTGATGGTCATAATCCATTGTAAGTGATTCCCCAGGTTCGCACTGACATCGAGTTGCCGGGTTGACCTCTGTGGAAAGACACAGTGATGGACAAATCTCCCAACCTGCTGTTTTTTGTGGTTCAGTGAAGTGCTCAAGTTTGTTTTTCATCTGTTCTTGTCAAATCCTAGCCAGTTCTGTTCTAAGGCTCTTGTTGCCCTAAAGGCACTTGCCATTTTTTCTCATGTTGGTCTCTTACTTTGGTAATATTCAAAGGTGAATTTTACATGTAGTAGTTTCAAGTAATCCTCTTTTTCTCAAATTAGCATTGTTTTTCTTCCCGCCTCCACCTCAGTCCTCTGGTGCCTACCTGATTGTGCATGAATTCTCAGAAATAATTGCCAGTAGTTCAGCAGGTTCATTAACTGATTCCCTGAAGATGCTCAGATGCGTGTCATCCAGACCTGATGATCTGTATATTAAATTTTTGCAAGTATTCCCTTACCTGATTTTTTTGTATCAACAACTGTATTGGCAAGTGTTCATTATTTCTAATTGTCAATACCTCTTTGTGGTGGTGGGTAAATTGATTCTGAAACTTGCTCACTGTTTATACTCATTACTCGTTTCACCTCACGCATTACTGGATCCACCTTCTCTTTGGAGCTCCTTTCCAGTGATGTTCTGTACTTGTTAAAATACACATTCAGTTACCCCTGCCTCTTTCCATGCTGGCAACTGGGAGGTTGATCTGCTTTTATTGCATTTCTTTCAGTTCTCTTTGTGGGGCTGGGAGCAGGGGGGGTTGAAAAGTTTTTTTCTCCTGCGACTGTAGCCTTAGTGTATTTTAGGATGTTCTAGCTGTCTCCCACACTTAACAGTTCTTATATGTCTTTTCATTGCAACATGCTTCTAAGATTTCTCAAGGAATTAATGTCTGAAACCACTATATGTTGTGTGACAAGCCATCGTTTAATACAGTATATTGAATTGTACAGTTTATCATCATGGCCGTTGAAATTAGTGAGCGCTAAGGGTATATATACCTCAGAGAACGTCGGCTTTAGTACAACTACTACTTATTATCTGACTCTCACAAACGATTCTATCAAAAAATAGATGGCCGCTGATGCATTTAATTTAGATTTGTCTACTACTAAATACACAATTGAGAATGCAGTCATCAATGATATTTTTCCTCTGGCAAAAAACGTATGGCCAAATCTGTCATCACCCTTAGGCCATAACTCCTCTTGCTTCCGTCTCATTTTCCAAGCCTCTGGTATATAAATCATAAATGCACAGCCTGTGCAATGTTAAATTTTTAGGGCTCTCCCTTTAGTGGTAGTTGAATGTGAATACCTAAGGACAAAATTCGACCTTTAAATGACTGTAAAGGGCCAAGGCAGATACTTGGCAAGCTTTTCTTATTGCAATATTAATCAAGCAAAGAATCATCATAATCCTGGAAACTAAATAGCCATTGTAGTGATTTTATCACCAGGGAAATTGTTCATCTGTCAGTAAGATTGTTACTAGGAAAGGGAAAATAGGGAGTGCTAAAATTGCTTTAGACCGCTGAATCATTGAGTCCCTCTAGACTCAAAGCTTGAATTGTTTTTTGAGAGGGGTGGGTTGGGAGGGGTTGCTACAGGAAAGCAGTAGGTTAATCAGTTTCAGTAACATCATTGAATGTAAGCCTGCTCTCTCTGGAGGACACGAGGAGAGTGCATGGAAGAAGGCAGGGTGGAGAAAGGGACAGGGAAGCTTCAGGAACTTACTGTTTTATCTTTTTTTTTGTTTCTGGATGGCCCTTTCACAGAGGAGGAAGGATTTTGATAAAAAGAAACGGGGGCGGGAGGGATGGGGGAACCAGCACAATGTTCACTGCCTATGTTTTCATCTAATTTAATCCAGTGGATATTAACGAGTATGAATACGATGGAGACAGAAGGAGATGGATGCAGGCAGGCAGGAGTGACGGAGACGTGTTTTGTATGGGAAGCATCCATGTAGGCCCCAGAAAGCCTCATGGGAAGATGTTTTGCCTCGTGGGGCTCAACATGATATTACCATGTGCTGCTGACACAGGTGTGTGAGGAGACCTACCTGCGCAGGAGTGTCCTTGGGGTGTGCTAGGACAGCCCATCCTTCCATAAAACCAGCTTTGGTAGGTGACATCTTTGCTGGTGTCGTTGCATGGTGGGAGTGGGCTATTGTAGTGTACCCAACCACGCTGTACCCTGAGGGACAGGTCTGGTTAGGCTGCAGGTTGTGCCGGAAGGGAAGCTTTATCCTTCTGCTGTGTTAGGAACACCGGTGCATAATGGATGACCCCACGGTGGGGCACAAGCGTTGGCGAGCATGGCTATGGGGTGGCTTTCGTAGGAGATGGGGTAGGTGGTCTACTTTGAAATCTACCTGCAAAGAGGGCTCTCGCAAGGAGGGGTGAATTCAGTGGTGGAAAGTATTTGTATAAAAGGTGCCTCTGGGAAGTTTGTGTAAGATGTCATGAATTGTCTCCACACGACGAACATGGAGCAGTGGGGGAAATCTGCGTGACACAAAAACGTCTCTTTGTGTGGGAAGTGGTGTCTTTTTATGGACAGCTTTTTTGGAGGAGCTTGTCTGATGGCTGCCTTTGAGGGAGCGGGGGAGGGTGATGTGATGGGTAGTGCCTCCATCAAAGACTTTCTGGAGGGGGCAGCGTGTTTGGAGCTACCAAGGACACACCAAGGATGGCTACACGGGGCTGAGGGTCCCAGTGGGGGCATGAAGATGGGTCTGTGGGTGACACCGAGCCAGAGCATCCCTCCAGGGTGTCCACCCCACATGCCTGGGGACTATCAGCCATCCCATGTCCCCTGGGGACCATCAGCCGCCCCATGCGGCATCCCTCTCCACCGGGCAGGCCACAGCCACCGTGTCCTTCATTGTTGTCACCCCCAGATTGTGATACTGTCACAAAACTGTTGCTAGGCAACAAATGTGGTTACCGGGTCTCAGCGAATAGCTGAAGGGGAAAGTGAAGTGTTGCACCATTGTAGAGTAACCATAGCAATGACCTACTATTACAGACTAAAGAATTATCATTAACAATGTTAAAGTATCAAACAGAGGCCCAGGATCCAGAGACTTCCAGGCAGCATCTCCGCATAATTGGGTTACCCAGGAAGAGGTCCCAACTCTTTCACAGCCCTTGGCTTCCTGTCTCCATCGTCTTGGTTTTGCTTTGGGGGTTGTTGTGGGGGTTTTTGTTTAAATAAAGCAAATGTACTATGTGTTGAAGGAGACACACATAAAAAACCAGAAGCACCCACCAAAGAAAGAAGATAGAGGTGAATCTGTGTGCAGAGGGAAGACACAAGCAGGAAAGGTCCAGTTTGCTGCCTCAGTGTCATGGATGGGCTTGTTGGGAAAGGGTGCATGAGTGATGCCTTTGTGTGATGCGTTGGTTGTTGTTCAGGTGTCCTCTTTTGGTTAAAAATGCATATGCCAGGCTAAAAGCAATGTCAAATGAAAAGGAAATAATGCAGAGTGTGCCAGCCCTGGAAAGCAGACACTTCTTTTTTTCCCCCAAGGTAAGCCAGATAGGTGAGGTGCTTTAATGAAGCTTTACTTAGCAGGATGCTTTGGGGTCTCACTCTCCCAGGCCCAAGGTGCGTTCAGGACCTGTGATCTGGGTGGCCGTGCATGTGCTGGTGTCCATCTGTGTGCCTGGTCTGTGTGTGCATCTGTGTCTGTGCACAGTCATTCCAGCCCTGCTGCCCCCGAGCTCAGCAGCAGAGCAGCCCTGACCCCTCCTCCAGGCTCCCCCTGGACCAGCTGCCAGCAGCTGGATGGCTTCCCTGGTTTCTGCATTAACACCCCTTTGAGCTGCCGGCAGCAGCAATACGACACCCAGCCAAACTGTCACCTTTGTGTTTTGCAGGTACAGAACGCCATGAACTAACTTCCTGGAAGAGTTTTCCATCTATTTTCAAGTTCTTCAGCAAGGCGATAGAGGCAAAGAACAGCTCGGTGAAACCAACCCAAATGCGGCGCTCCAACAGGATAAAATACGAAGAATTGTAAAAGGAGGGGAGGGGAGCACCACCATCACCACCAACCTCTTGGCTGCTTGTTTTCTGCAAGGAGTCTCCCAGCCCCTCATTAGATTGTTTTCTTCCTAGAGCACAGGGTCGTGATGTATACATCTAAATAGCGTTTTGCATTATTTCTAGATGAGTGCAACTGTCAAAGCAATATGGGTTCACTGGTTGTGCTTCCTGTGGGCTGTAACTTGGATTTCGTGCTGCCCATCAGCGCGCAGATTAAGGCTGACAGTGGTACTGCATAGTGCAGCATGGTGCAGCTCTAATTGCCCTGACATAGCCCTGCACCAAGCTGATGCCAGAATTTAACAGCTTCGTCGTGGACCTATCGCCTGCAGGATTTTTTGCTGCTTCCTTCTGTTCTGAGACAGAACAAAATTGGAATTACTCTGTTTTTAAAAGACAGTTTTTAACTCAGAAGTGCTAACCAGCCAGTGATTGTACACCCAGTAGCCTTCTCTTTCTCCGGGACCAAATGGGATCAACTCTTTACTCTCTTATTTTCTGCTGGTAGGAGGGTCCAAGAAGTTTGGTCCAGATTTGTAGGAAAGCCCCTTTGTTGTAGAGATTTTCTCCTCCTGCCGGATCAATGGCATTATCTGTCGATCTTCTCTTCCTTTTGAAAGCTCCACTTAAAAAAATGCCTATTCATTAACTGGCTGGATCACACTGTGAAATATGACAGGGAAAAAAAAAAAAAAAAAAAAAAAAGACGCATTGCACATTTTCCTGTTTATTTTTAAACGCAAAGATGCTTCTGTTTTCATATGCCAGGTTTGTAATGATTTGCCAGCCCGTGGTTATTCCCTTTTCCCTAAGCTCGCGGGTTTGTCCCCACTTTCCCAGGCGCTGGCAGGGACTGGGGGGGGGGGGTGGGGGGGTGGAGGGGGGGCGCTCTGCGTGGAGCCTTCATGCCACGCGTGGGGCGTGGGGGGGTGCGACAGCAGCCACCGCCGTCGCTGTCGGCAGCTTTTCTCCGCTAAAACGTCTGATAAGCGACAAGACGTGCCTGATAGCGTGCCCGGCAAGCGAGCGCGCTAATTAAGCTCCTTTAGTGTTGATGATGCTAAATTAAAGCGATCTTTTCTTCAACGGCTGTGCCCGCTTCGCCTCTGATGCTGTTAGTGCCGCGGAGGCAACCCTCAAACACACCGGTTTGGGACCCCCCAGTCCCACCCTTCATCACGTCATGTCTCCTGCCCCACAGCCGGGGGACGGGAGTGGCCGGGGGAGCGTTAAAACGAGGTGATGCTGGAGCAGGGGTACCCCCCTCCGCCGGGGACCAACGGCAGCGGTGGCCACGGGGGCGGGGGCTGCAAGGGGAAACCCAAAACCGAGGGGGTTTAGCCGAAATTCTCTGGCTGGGGGGCGGGAGTGGGACATCGCCGCGGCCGCGTCCCTGCCTGCTCGCTCCGGCAGCAGGGTGAGTGCTGCCCCACCCCACCCACCCCCCGCCTCATTTAAACTCTCCCCTTTCCGAACATCTCCCCCGCCAAATCCCGGGCGGGGGCGTGTGGGGTGGTCAGGCTGTGCCTACGCGCACGGCAGCGCAAAATCTGCGGCCGACGTTTTGTCTTCCCGGAGGAGAACCTGTTGCTCAGGGGAGAGGGCTGCAGCTGGTTCCCGCCCCACCCCCACCCACTCCCCCCAGCGCCTTCTCCTCGGTCACCGCCTTCCCCGTCGGAGGATGATGCTGCCCGCGACAGCCTGACACCCCACCCCGAGGGGGTCTGCAGCACCCTCCTGGACCCTGTGCGTTTAGGGGAGAAGGAGGCGTTTACATCGCATGTTCTGGGTGCCTGTGCTTCCTCCGACGGCGGAGGAGGCGGAGGCCGGGGGGAGGTTTGCCCCACACACACACAGCCGCTCTCCACCGCCGGGAAGGCGAGATGGGGTCTCCCGGGTGCCAAATGTCGCGGGAACGGATATATTTTTCTAAGTGTCGGTGAGAAATGAAACGTACAAAAATTTATACTGTAACGATTGCTTTTTTGGGTTTTTTCCTCCCAAAATCTTTTTCTTTACCGTGCCCCCTGCCCGGCTTGCGTTACCGCTTCTGTAGGGGGGCTGTAAAGCACAGAGGGGGGGGGTCCTCGCCACTGGTAGTGCTCTGCTTGCACTGAACAAAAAATAAAAGATGCTCTTTTCTTTCCACCTTGCGCGCTTCGTGGTACCCGCGCCGAGCTCCGCGGGAGCCGCGGTCCTGGGCCGGGGGGGGGGGGGCGGTGTCGCGCCCCGCCTGGGAAAACATGCGAGGGGTGCAGGTGGGCCGTACTTGCCAGCAGGTTTGAAAGGGGATGGTGTGAGCCCCCTTCCCCCAGCCCGGCCCATGCCGCCCCCGGTCACGCAGGGCTGCCCGGGGGGTGGGTGTGGAGAGGGTCCTCCGTACCGCGGAGCGGGCTGCGTGTCCGGCCCCACGGCCCAGGGATCGGGCCCTTCTCCCCGAGCGACCGTGGGTTACCCCTCACGTCCTTCCGCGGGAAGCCACGCAGGGCAGCGCGCCCACCACCATCCCCACCACACCCCTTCAGCTAATCCTAAACAATCTAAAAATACACCCTGGGAGAGGGGTTTGGGCGGTTCCTCGCCGAGAGGGACTTTTTTTTTTTGCACGGGGGGAGACACTGGGATTCTGCACAGGCTGCGGGAAGAGGGGACCGCATCAAGTGTCGCCTTGCGGGTGGGAGCTGGAAGAGAGGAAGGCGCGAAGTATCATCCCGGCGTGGAGCATCCCGCGAAAGGTGACAACCGTAGTCCTAATGCGGACTGAGGAAGGATGGATGTTGATTTAATTGATCCCTTTGGATCGATGTTCTTGAAGTTGCACGCCGTGATGTCTTTAGCAGACAGAGAGATCTGACATCAGCCTCACCCCGATTTCATCACGGAGAAACTCCTTGACATCTGACATCATGCAGCAGCCTGTGCCCTGGGTAACTTTGGAGCTGGGCGTGCAAAAGGGCAGGGAGAAAAAGGGGGGAGGGGGGTAAAGAAAAGCCCCCTAAAACCCAAACAAAACACACACACGCACAAAAAAAAAAAAAAAAATGACCCTAGGATTGACCTAGATAGGTCTATAGGAGATTCCCCCAGTTCTTCATGTCCTAAAGGCTCATGGCCCGCCTGCCCCAAAGGGTTGCACACCGTTGTGCAAGCCGAAATGCCAGGGCTGGAGCCACGGGCTAACGAGAGTTGTGTTTCCTCCCCAAGAAGGGGGCTCAGGGAAAAAGATGTTCCTCGAGGAAAACAA
Organism: Falco cherrug; assembly: GCF_023634085.1. Classification (NCBI taxonomy): domain Eukaryota; kingdom Metazoa; phylum Chordata; class Aves; order Falconiformes; family Falconidae; genus Falco; species Falco cherrug. The sequence goes on from NC_073720.1 coordinate 78,981,658, forward strand.
CCAGCGGACACCCTCCCCCCTAAAAAAACATGGAGAAAAAAAAAAGGGAGGAAAAAAAGCAAATCCCTCATCTGCATTGTGCACACGTGGTGATACACTGGTTAGAGTCGTCGCGGTGTGATTCTCCCGGACTTAGGCAAAAGATGATGATGCTTTTCATGGGAATGCACATTTTTTTTCCTCTGTCTCCAAGAAACATCACTAATTGTTACGGGTTTGGTTTGGGGGATTTTTTTTTTTTCTTTTTTACCCCCTCTAGGAATTTCATTCAGAAGTACAAATGAAAAGTGTCACATCTAAAACTGCGTGGAGCCACATATTGCACCGTTCTCGAGTCAGCCAAACCAAAAATAACCTGCCAAGAATGTGTACATCCGTCGTACACCCGGCTAGAGCTACATCTTACAGAACTGAGGGATGCGTGTGTATGTGCCTGTGCACGCATTCGTGGGTATCTGGATCTCGCAGGGACGTGTGTGTGTGCGTGTGTGCCCGGATTATGTTGATGTACTCGACAAAGTGTGAAAAATGTACTTCTCGAGAAACTTGGAAGAAGATGTCATTTATCATTGTACCATCATAATACCACAAATTTTCACTTTTCTGTTCCATTTTGGATTGCATGTGTTTGTGAGTATTTCACTAGATCAGTGACAGCTCTTTATTTGCATAATTATATGCTCTGGTCTGAAGAGAAAACTAACCCCCAAATTTCATGGGTCACCAAACTGCGACAATCAATGTTTTATCACGTATGCTAAGCAAAACCTAAGGAGCTATATGAAGTTTCTTGGGGAGTTTTTGCTCCTCAGAAAATTAAAGATTTTGTGCCTCTTGAATAGATGCAAAATCTTTCCAAGCTCTTTGTAACTGAATTCCGTTTGAAGGCAAAACTAGAGATTAGCTCGTAGATCTGGATTTCAGACCCACTAGCATTCTTACTTCAAAGTGGATTCAGACAAGCAGCTTTACTGCATCTCTAAATTTCCCCGTCCTAAGTACTGTCCTTTAAATGGTGGCAAAAAAAAAAAAAAAAAAAAAAAAAAAAAAAAAGACAGTCACAAAAAAAGCAACAAACCAAAAAGTGGCCAAATATGATAAATGCAGACAATCGCCCCCTCTCTCATCAAGCTTGCAGTGACCAGTGGGTTTCATTTGACCCGTTCAAAGATTATTCTTTCTGTTGGGCGCTCCCCCCATGTCCACCCCCCGTATAACGACACAGATATTGGGCATAAAGACGAAGAAAACCATTTCCCGAGCTGCAGGATTTATTCTGGTCCATCAGTTGCACAATAACCGCACGCTCCAGTTATGACACACACACTTCAAGTTTCCCTCTCGATCAAAACGCCTTGTTACGAGGAGGAAGGGACCTGGGTGATGGGAACTGACCGGCGGTGGAGAACCTCATCCTCCATCCGCACCCGTACCGCTGGAAATGTTTATCTCTTGCTTTGAGTCGATTTAAAATAAAATAAAAGTATTCACGCAGACTTTGGGAGGACCTCTCGGGCGTGTAGGTGAGCTGCAGATCCCGGGGGACATGCCACCCGGATTTAACTCCGCTGAAAAGAACCCAAACGCTTCTTTGGTCGCCAACCCGTGACCTTGCCGTGGGAAGTCCCCACGGCTCGCAGCCTTGCACTCGGGTCCCTCTGATCTCTTGGGAAGGAGAAAGTTTTTTAAAGGAGCTTTAAAAGACCACAATCATCTTCTGAGCCCGCGGCGGGGAGAGCAGCGCACCTCAGGACCGCGCAGCCCCACGGCACCGCGTGGGCTGCGGGTCCGGGGGCAACAAGCGTTTCTACAGTCCTATCGGGTTGGTTTGGGTTTGGGGTTTTAGTTTGAGTTTGGTGGTTTTTCTTTCTTTAACATCCACCCGGGAAGCCTTTCCTGGGGGAAGTGGGCTTCCAGCACAGACTGGCACCCGCGAAGTTTGCGGGAGTTAAGTGGGGACGTTTTGACTACTCAGTGATGCTCAAACGCCCGCTCCAGGCAGACGCCAGCCTCGCACCTCCTCCTCGCCTTGCAGGAACAGGGTGAAACACGAGTGGGAAATAAAAATAGTGCTAGGAGTCCAGGGTCTCTTCACCGACCTCGTCTGGCTGCCGGCGCGGGGACCCGGGGGATGTGGGGACCCGGGGGGATGCGGGTCCCGGAGGATGCAGGGTCCCGGGGCATGTGGGATCCTGCGGGGCCAGGGGCCGCCAGGCGCTAGCAGCTCCCTCCGGGAAGACCCCGCTCCTAGGCATCCCCTACCCGTCGGCGGGTTGAACTGAGCTACTTAAATGCCCGCTCCCCGCCCCCCCCCCCCCCCCCCCCCCCACTCCCCGCACCCCTCAACCGGCGCCAAGTAAATATGAGTATTTCCGGGGGACGGTTCTGAGGGCTGGTTCATCCCGGCGGAGACAATAGCATCAGTTATTTCCCACTAAATGCGGCGCAGGAGAGAGCTGGCCCCTCTGAGGAAAGGCCTGGGTCGTCTCCTTTTGTCGTTTCCATTTCACTTTACTCACGCCCTACCTAATCCCCTAATGCTTAGTAAAGGACTCTCTCCAGACTTCTGCCTTCAAACTCCTTCTTTAAAGCTGCTATCTCTGACACAATTAGATAAATAACCTTCCCTCTCATCTCCCCTCCTCCCGGGACCATTTTACGCCTTCTCTGTCTAAGCTTGACTCGCCAAACGATGAGATACTGTTTTGTTTTCTATAGTAAAGTCCTTGATCTGAAAGGGTCCTCTGTGCGTCCCTGCCACACGCAGGTACAAAAATGACGCCCTCCCCGACACGATGCCCGGTCCTGCTCGCCTGCGTTTTGCGCGGAACTTGTAAATACTGATCTGGGGGTCCGCAGCCGGCGGCAAGGCAGGCGCAGCCAGCTCGCCGGTTGCTCTCGCCAGCTTTCCCTGCTCCTCCGCCCCTTTCCCGCACGCCCAGCTTCCACCTTCTTCCCCACCGGGTTTCCTCGCTAAATTCACTCCAAGTCCAGCCTTTGTTTCCTTCTGAGATCGGGGGGCTGGCTGGGGGAGGTCTGCCCCTCACACGCACACTATATGCACACTTCAGATGTCTTTTTTGATGATGATGATGATGATGATGATGGTGCTGCTTTGGATTTAAAGTGGTTTCCTTTGTACTTTCTGCCAATTTAGTGTGTGTCCTCCCTTTGGGGGGGCGATAGGGAGTGGTGGGGGCCAACAGCGCCAGAACTACGAGGGCTGGGCGCTGCGGGTGAGGGTGCACGTGGCCTGTCGCCGTGTCCCCCGTGGGCTCCCCACGCCAGCTACTAAGTCAGATCAAAGCCAGGACCGTTCCCTAAAAGCGGTCGGGGCAGGGACCACGGGGCAGGATGCCGCCCTTCCCAGGGGGTCTCGAAGTACCCCCCTCCCCATCCCTCCCATTCACAACCCTCCCCCCCCGCGGCCTCCCCGGGCGGCGGCGGGGCCCGGCGCGCTCTGGGAGGGCCCAGCACCATGGACAGCGCCGCCGCCGCCGCCGGGGCTCGGGGGGTCCCAGCACCCCCCACCACCCCCCGCCGCCGCCCCCCGGGGGGCCGCTCCCAGCCCTCTCGCCCCCGGCATCACTCAGGCCCGAAAAGCATCTTCCAGTAGTGTCGGGACCTCTCTTTCCCGCCGGGAGATCCGCCACCGCCCCCCTGGGGCGTCCCACTAGGAGGGGTCGTGGCGGCGGGTGGAGGGTGCCGTACGCAGCTGCTTGGTCACTTGGCTGTCGCGACACACCTAGAGCCTCGAGGATAGCAGGGAGAAGCTCTTCGCCCGCCGGTGGGTCCCAGGCAGGGAAAAAACAGAGGAAGGGGAAAGAAAAAGAGAAAGAAAGAAAAAAAAAAAAAAGAAAAGTTAATTCCTCCGTGCACACCCCTCGGTGCAGCTCGCCTCTCGGGTGGCGGCAGAAGCGGGGGGTGTCAGAGCTGTCCCGGGGCTGGGTGAGCATCCCTCGGCCCCGACGGAGCGCAGCCGCGATGCACAACCCCCCGCCCGCCCCCGCCGCCCCGCTCCGGTAAGACACGGAGCGCCGGTTCCCCGGGCCCAGCGCAGCGCACCCGATTACGGGCACTGTCCCTGGAGGGGGCCGGCGTGGGGCCCCCGCGTCTCAGCGTACCCCTCTCGGGCCATCTCCCGAGCCAGGGCCGGCTGGGGGTGCTGGGAGCCGGGAATCCGTTTGCGCTGTCCCCCCGCAACCCCGCCGCCGCGGCTGGCCGGGGGCCGCCGGGCTGGTCGCCGTCCCCTTGTCGTTTGGGGGCTCTCCGGGGGGTGATCTCGAGGTAACCTCCGACTCCCCCCGGCCAGACTCAAGCCACCACCGACCCAGGCTTCCTCGGAGGGCTGCGGGCTGCCCCCGGAGGCCGGGACCCGCAGCAGAGGCATCGGGGGTATTTGTGTTGCTGCCCCCGCTGCGGGAGGGTCCGGGGCGTTTTGGCTGCACAGACCCCCTCCCCGGCTCCCCACCGCGCAGGGGGCCTGGCCCAACGACTTCGGCACGGGAAGAGACTCCTGCATCAAAGGCTTCGCCACACGCGTACGAAACCGAAGGTTTAAATATTTTGCAGCGCTGAATATTCACCTAGAACGGCTTATTTTTCCTTTCGTTTTCTTATCCTTCTTTCTTTTTTTTTTTCTCCTTTCTCTCTTTCTTTCTTGCTTTTCTTTCTTTCTTTTTTTTTTTTTTTTTCTAGGGTAGATGGTGACAGAGCTGGCTACCACTCTGCGCCTTTACTGTGGTCAAGAAAAAAGGACCCCCAGATCTCCAGCGCGCCCTGGGCTCTCCGAGCGCTTTGCCGGCAAATGCAAACGATGGACTTTCGTTAGGATCCGCCCCAACTTTTGGGATTTTGTCCCAAACTGCCCAGATTTAGTTGCGTTTCCTGGTGGTTTGAGGTTTGGGGGGGGGGTTGGATTTCTTTTTTTTTTTTTTTTTTTTTTTTGGTAGGATCTCTATTACTGTCTCCCTTCCCGGGACCGGGTCCGCCTCTGCCTTTTGCCCCACGCCGGTGGAGCCGCCGGCGCCGGCCGCCCTCCCCGCGTGCCCCTGCGCTACCCACCCGCCCCGCGGAGCCCCGCGCCCCTGGCCACGCTCTGCGGGAAGGAGACGGGCGTTCAAACGCGTTTTTCCCCGCTTGGGATCCCCTCCGCCTGGGGAGCACAGAAAGTTTCCCGTAAGAATAGAGCAAATGTATTTTTATTTCCCTTTTCGGAGACTTCGCCCCTCCTTCCCTTTGGAGAGAAATAAACAAATCTTCCCCAGCCCGAGGAGGAGTCCCGAGACCTTCTCTGCGCTTTCCTCGCCCTCTCTTCCTGTAAACCTTCAAAGTCGTTTGAAATGACTTTTCCTGTCTTTCGGCCATTTATCAATGTCACATCCACGCTGCCTGCTCCGGGGGAGGCAGGTCCCCGCGCGTCACCGGTCCCGCGCGGGGGCAGGGACCCTCCTCCCCCTCCCGCTGCCCACTGACCCACCCTCCACCCTTTCCCCCTCGGCCCCCCCAGTACGGCCTTGGGCGACCAGCCCTGACTTCGGGAGGGATTTTGTCCTGTCGCTGGGTCGCGACGTGCTGTGTCTCCCGGGCGAGCTGGGATGCCCCGGCCACTCACCTCCCGCCCGGGGAGAGCAGAGGGGACCTCGGCCGGGAAAAGGTGGGGGCGGGGAGAAGAGGGGGCAAACTCCAGGGAGGGGGGAGCTGGGGACGTAGCCCTCTTCCTGAGAGTCCACTCCTCGCCGCAGTCTTCCTCAGCGACGGGAGCGCTAACTAACGCTGCCGTGAGAATTTTGCGCTCCGGAAGGAAGCGAGAGAAGGAAAAGAAAAGCAAATCCAAACTCCTAAGGTGTTGACAATCCTTCGGGAAACGGGGGGGTCGCTTGTCTGGCGTGACACCCCCGGTGAGGGGGGGGGGCTGTCCTGGCTGTCGGGCAGCCATCGGCCCCCGGCGGGGAGCGCTGGGGCGGTCGGCGACCGGGGAAGCACCGAGCCCTCTCCTGTTTCTTCCCTGAAACGAATACCTGGCCGAGCTTGGCTGGCGAGGAATTCCAAACTCAGGGCAGGTACATCTTCGACAGAAGGGCAATTGTTACGACTCCCTTCCCAGCTAGATGAAGTTGGGGGGGGGGTATTTATTTATTTATTTGTTTGTTTGTTTACGGGAAAGGTAGAGGGGATTTCTTAGCCTTTAAGTAGCCAAAGTTAGAACAAAAGCCAAACTCTTTAGCATATAAGTTTTCATTATCAGCTTTCAACCTTGCAAAACTAAAGCCATTTGCTTAACTTAATCCGTAACATATGTTTGCAACAGTAGCAGATTTTTTTTTTTTTTTGTGTGTGTGTGTGGTTTGGAGCTGATCAAGTTGTAAATTTTCCGCCTTAGGTTTTCAGCGCCTCCTAGTTACAGCCTAACACCTATTGAGAGACAGAGAGACTCCACAAAGATCCCACGGCACCAAATCCGAATAATCCGATCCAAAATCCCTAATAAAGTTTACCAATCAGGCCACTCAAACTCCTTCGGATTCATCCCACTGAGAAAGGAGCTGACACGTTTCCGAGAAAATGAGTTCAAAATGAGCAATTCTGCACCATCCCAAATACCGCCTTGTCTGCGAGGCAGCGCCTGGCGATTCACTGTTTACTATTACTTTTCCCCGTCTCATAGGCCACTTTCTTCAAGGTATCGCAGGGATAATGCAAATGATAGAAGCCTCCCAGTTCAATTAATAACAGTAATAACAGCGGCGACAGCGCCGGTGGTGCTCACACCACAGACCGACGGTCTAAAGCCTCTTTTAGTTTCATCTCCTACCAGAACTTCTCCAGCATCTGGCTTCTGCACGAAAGTGACTCTTAGTCTTTAAGCACGGGGACGGTAATGGAGCCTGAACAGGGAGAGGAGCGATCTTGGAAAACACAGGCGCGCACACCGCTATTTCACGTTATCCATCTTTACCTCGGGTATTGACAGTTGCCTTACAGAAAAAAAAAAATGAAACAAACAAAAAAAACCCCACAGCCCAATAATAATAATAATAATAATAAATACACAGAATGCCTCACAGCCCTGGAAAGATCAAAGGCCCGTGTTGGATTTTACGGCACTTGCACTGTGAATGCACCGTAATTGTCGTGATGGGTTAATGACGGAGCGGTGCGGGGGCTGAATCCCGCGGGACGTGTTGATAAGGGGGCTGAGACGGGACCCCGGGAGCCTTTTTCCACGGCACCGACGGCGAGTCCGCCCCGGCCCGCGGCTCTGTGCCCGCGGGCGGGAGCCGGTGGGGCCTGGGGTGGCTCACCGGGCGCCTCAGGGCACTCGTGGGCGTGAAGGATCCCCCTCCCGCCCCCCCCCTCCCCGCGGGAAGTGCCCCCCGAGCGGCGCGGAGCGCCCCCCCCCGCGGGCCGCCTGCCCGGTGGCGCCCCACGGGGCTCTCCGCGGGGGCAGCGCGGGCGCGGTGCTGTCCGCGGCGGCGTGGGCCGGCGGCGCGGCGGGTCCCGCGAGGCGGAGCGCCATCTAGCCCCCGCCGCGGGAAGCGGCGCGGCGGCGCGGCGGCGGCGCGGAGCGGGCCGCGCGCGCGGAGCGGGAGCCGGGCGGCCGGCGCTGCCCGGCGGCGGCCCCGGGGCTGATGGAGGTGCCGGGGGAAGCCCCGCTCTGCTTCCGAAGGGGCCGCGCCGCTCTTTGTCCTTCATTTGTTCTCATGTTTATTAGGATATTCTATTTCTCTCTCTCTTTTTTTTTTTTTTTAGCTAATTCTGCATGAACACGCTGCATGACATGCGGGTTTGGGCACTGGAGGGGAGCGGGGGGAGCCGCGCGCACCTGGCTGTTCACCTCCAGGATTCGCCATCCCACCTCCAGCCTGCCAGGGAAAACACGAACACACACGCACCAAAAAAAAAAAAAAAAAAAAAACCAAAAAACCCCAACACACACACAAATAAAGCGTCTTTTTGGTGTTACCACGAGAAGCAATGGCGCAACCGGGGTGCGGGCTGAGTTCGCCCGGCGAGCCAAGGCGATTTGTCAAGGCAGCGAGGGGAACCAAATAGGCTGCTCTAAATGTTACCTGATAGCAGGAGCAGTGCCTTGGGTGAAACTTAGAAACTGCAAATGTCCTTATCTACAAACAAACAAATAGGCGAACAAACTTTGCTGCGTATTTAGATACTCCTCTCAAAGGCAGCAAAACAAAGGCAGGGTGTATTAAGTGACCGCTGCGGCTCCCGTACCGACAAGGGTCACCTTTTCTTTCTGAGACTTGTAGGGATCCCAGGACAAAAAAAAAAAAAAAAAAAAAAAAATGAGGGTGTGGGGAGGGAATGCATCTACGTCGCGTTCGCATTATTTCTGCAAAAATAAGCCAAGGCGCCTGTGGTGTGTGGACACCGGGGAGGTCCTGCAAGCACATTTGAGGCGGCCACCACAAACCCGTCGCCCGAGTGTTTAGAAGAAAATGACCAACACCAGTGCACGCCTGTGTATTAAAATATCTTTATTGTCAAGTCCTTTTACATTTTTACTTGATTATTTCAAAATTTTCAATCACATACAGATATTTCCTAACAGAAAACCATGCCGTTTTCTCTTCTGCGATATTGCTTTTGTTGTTTGGGGGTTTTAGTAACTTATTGATTGATATTGTGTCTACACCAGCGTGCTAAAATGTTACTCCAGGTCTCCAGCTTCTTTCTTTCCCTTTCCTTCTTTCTTATTTCTCTCTTTCTTTTTCTTTCTTTTTCTCTTTCTTCCTTCTCCCTCTCTCTCCATCTTTCTTTCTTTTTCTTTCCCTCTGTCTCTCTTTCTTTCTTCTTCTCCGTCTTCTTCCTTTCTCCCTCTGTCCCTCCATCCCTTCTTTCCCCTTTCTTTGTCTTTGTTTTTCTTTTTCTTTTTTTCTTTCTCTCTTTCCTTCTTTCTTCTTTTTCTTACTCTCCTTGTGTCTTTCTTTCACTCTTCCTCTTTTTATCTCGTTGTTTCTCTTCTTCTCCTTTCTCGCTTTCTTTCCTTCTTTCCTGCCTTCTCTCTTTTCCTCTTTCTTTTTTCCTCTCTTTCCGTCGGTCTCCCCCCCTTTCTCTCTTCCTTCTCCCTCTCTTTTTCGCTCCCCACCTCTGACAGCGCTTGCGGAAGCGGACCGCGGATGCGATGAGGCGAGCCACGCCTGGGGTCCCGTGGCGAGCAGGTGCACCCAACTTCTTCACACTCACTTGTGAGCACTCCTAAAATGGGGAGGTGTCATCGAAACCGCCGGGGGTCCTGCCCCTCCGGACCGCGGCTGCCTGCGTGCCAGGCATCTGCCTGGTGCTGCCGAAATCATGAAATTATAGCACTTGGGTAATAACAGCCTTGGGCTATTGCGACAGATCGCGATATGCAGCCCTGAAGCAAGCCAGGGGAGGGGGCTCCGCGGGCAGCCCCTTACCCACAGCGGGGGTGGGGGGGGGTGCCCCTGTCCATCTCCCCGGCTGGCAGCAGGGGTCTGGGGGCGGGGGGGGCTGCACCCCGCCAGGGCTGGGCGTCCCGCTGCACCTCGCCGCCGAGGTTTGCCCAAACCCGAAACCTTCTCCGAGACGGGGAGCCCAGCTGTTTAATTTAACATTGATTTATTGCTTTTAAAAGTAAATTTACACACACGCCAACAGCACTCCGTTTTGTTTCCCCAGACCCAAAGATTTATTTTCTACTTAGCGCTTGTCTGACAAAACAATGTCCTTTAACTTTATTACACATCGATGAGGAAATCTGTCTTATTTTTGGTTGGATTTATCGCTCTGCTACTTGTGGAGACTTCTTGTGATACAGCAAAAGCTAGGGTCAGAAAACACACGCTAAAATGAAAGCCAGGCACAGAAGCAAACACCCATAAAGGTAGCAGCGAGCTGATGCTGTTGTCGCCCCCGCTAGTGTCCATCTGCCCCCAGGATCACCATTAGAAAAGGGAGGGACCATCTAGACTTGGGACATGCAGGTAGTTTGCTGTTTTGTTTGGGGTTTGGTTTTGGCTGGTTTTTATTTTTATATGGTGATGACTGGCTCTTCGTTCATTTGCAGGAGTAAGAGGTCTTTAGTGCCTCATGGCTCTGTGCAAAGGCAGTCCGTGAAACGTATCTATAATTATTGAAGGGAAGAAATACAGGGTTATCCATACTATGCTGACTTACCTCTGTGCAGTAAACTCCCAATTACCAAATCTATCTGATAGCTGAACTCGGGGGAATTAGACGGTACTTTGAAGCAGCTTTTACGGTACATTTCATCTACGTTTTGGTTTTCTTTAGTTCTCATTAAAAGGCCACTTTCTTCTTTTCACTGATATACTGTCTTTGTGTCCTTCATTTCACACTCTCGGGGAAAAAAGTTCTCACATCTTTGGGGGGGAAAGTATTATTATTATTATTATTATTATTATTATTATTATTATTATTATTAACACTGTGAGCTGGATTTCTTCTTCTTTGCTTTTTGCACCCTTGTTGCAAATCTTATATTTTAAAGCAGGGGGTTTTCTTACTAACGAAAGGTCCTTCAGTGAGAGTGCGGACAGAGGGGATACTCCAGCGGTACCGAGAAGGTAAAATAAGAGATGGACGCAGTGTGAATAAACTCTCCCCTCATCCTCTCTCCCCCCTCTCTCTTTTTTTTTTTTTTTTTTTTTTTTTTTTTTTTTTGTGTGTGTGTTCCCGGCTCACTCTCACAATCTGATTTCTCGGAGAGGCATCTAATAATCACTTTAGAGATGTTCAGATGAGGACATTCTCTCTTTCTAGCAAGAAGTAAAGATGTGACAGGTTTTGTTATCAGGGGTATAAGTGAGAGCTTTGTAAGATATTCCCTTTCTTTCTCCATAAATACACCATCTATAAATAAAGACCCCCTGTCTTAAAGCGTGACTCTCCCCGCTGGCTCTGTCCACTTTCTGTCCGGTGTGTCCACATAAATCCAAACTTCATGTCACTTAACATATTTTAATGATTTTTACTAACCCAGGAAGGGTTATGGAGGGGGGTGCGGGGGTGGGTGGGGGGTGGTTTGTGGTTGGTTGGTTGGGGTTTTTTTTCCTCTCCAGAAATTATAAAGACTTTTCCCTGCTGACCCCCAAGCCCGCACTTCCCTGGACCAGCCTCGGTGGCATAGAAAACCAACCACCCCAACCAAAGCGAAGAGCAGGGGGACTCTCAGGAGCGCTGGAAATTCCCCTGCTCGTGTTTTCTGGCCGGCCTTTGGGGGGAAAGGGGGGGAAGGAGGGGGGGGAGAAGGGGAAGAAAAAGGAAAAAGGTGCCCTGTCACTCAGAAAGAGGCCGTTTCCTTAACCTCGGTCCCTTACACCCATGGGGCAGGCCGGCCATTTGTCCCACACACACATGGATACGGGGGGGAGGGAGGACACAGGGAGTCCTCGGAAGGGTGGGGGCAGCACTCCCCCCCCCCCCCCCCCGCCGCCCCTGGTGTGCGAAGCAGGGTAGGGTAGGCCCCAGGCTTTGGGGGGCAGCGAGGATGGTCCCCCCGAGACCCTACATCTGGGGGGTGTGCATGTGTAGAGGGGGGAGAAATAAAGTAAGGCTGGGATTTGGTGTCTCCCCCAACATGCACTGACGCCAGGCCTGGGCAGCCCCACTCCGGATCAGCCCCGAGGTGCTGTGCAGCCCCGGGGGTGCGTGTGTCCCTCCCCGCACCCCCAGCGTGGGTCAGCCACAGCTGGGGCTCGCCTTATGGTGTCCCCGTCTGCCCCCCTACCCCCCCCAACCTCCGTGGGTTTGGGCATCTCAGTTGTGTCCGGGCAAGGGGAGGGGGGCATCTCGCAGCCCCTTTGGGGGTCGTTGGGGGAGGCAGCGGAGGGTCATTTTGGGCGCAGAGAACATCTGCAAAACGTTCCGGCGGCTCCTCCGGCGAAAGGTCTGGCCTTTTTATTGCAGCAATGGTAAAAAGTCACGGGTGGTTGTAGATGCCGATTCCCCCCTCCCCAAACAAAGGACAAAGCTTGATGAAATAGCCCGGGTGCGGGCAGCGCCGGGAAGCATCGCGTCGGTCCCCGGGACAAAGGTGGGAGCGGAGGAAGGAGGACGAGGAGGGAGCTGGACCGCACCTCCCGGGCATCTGGTCCGAAGGGAAGAGGGGAGGACGTGTTGAGGACGCAGGTAAATAAAAGCTGAGCTGGAGCGGCACTGAACACAGCATCCGGGGCCATGCCTGTGCACAGTTCCGCCTTGATATGCAATTAAATTACAGCAAATTCCTCTTTAAATAATATCGTTGGGAATCCTTCTTTAAGATTCAAGGATGTCTGAGGTTAAGTAGCTTTTAAAACGTCAGTTCTAAATGGCTTATGCAATGAATAGCTACCTTCAAATCCTAAAACCATTATAAATATGCTATACATATGGATGCCAGTTTATCTCTACATATTTCTTTTTAAAATGAGGGAAGCATTCATAAAAAGCTACTTGCAACACTTTATTTTAGGAAAGCAGATGTTAATTTTTTTCACATATCATTTTATGACCAAGTACATGTGTAACATTGGAAAGCATCCAGCGCGCCTCTATTATTTGCTAAATGACTTGTTAGTTGAGGCATATTACTCTCGGCATAACCAAGGTATAGGTTATATCAATAAAATAAACATCTGTGATTTTAGTAGGAGAGGCAAAAAAAAAAAAAAATTTAAGAGTTCCTATAAAAGTGGGGAAAGCGTTTGTGTAGGGAGAACACACCTGCAAAGGAGTAAATTGGCTATTTACACAGCCACGCCGAAACCAGGCTCTCTGCTGTACAGTAAAAAAGGGGTCGCAAAACTCCACGAGAAAAACGCCATCCTGGCTGTAGCTTTTCTGCACGACGTGCTAACATGTCCCGGGCCCGGGATTAAAAGCCCTGGGATGTTTTCTAGGCAAGTATCGCTCTCCCTCTCTCTCCCCCTCTCTCCTTAACAGCAGAGCGTTTAGCTCTCAGGAATGTATTAGCCACAGTTTCCTCCTGTCAATGTTTAAGAATTCCCAGAGACTTCAAGGGGCTGGGTTTTTCCCTCTCCGCAGCAAAATAACTGCGAGAGATGTTCGTGTTTGCGAGGAGTTTTACGAGGGATTTGAGTACGTAAGAGGAGCCAGGCATAATGCATTGGCATAATAATTAACCGTATGCAATATTTATCGCCCTGTGATGTTTGTTATCAGGCAGGAGAGCACGCTCAATTGAGGTTTAACAAATAGGAGCGTTATTGATCAAATATAATGAATAAATATACATATGCATTATTTATCTGTGCACACATGTATACACACAGGCAGGAGCTGCTCATTACTGAAGATGAGGAGAGCTCTCTGCAATCCGGAGGCAGCAGCCACCACTCCTGCCTGTTTCTCAGCCCTGCCCCTGTGCCAAGGGGCCGCCGAGGAGTAGGGTTTGGTGTGGGGGTGTGTGTGTGTGGTGGTGGTGGTTTTTTTTTAAAACATAAAATGCTGCAAATACGAAAAAAAAAAATAGGTCACCAATAAAATTGATCTCAGCATGGAGTATAATTGTAACAAAATGCTGCTGAGTAAAAACCGAGGAGCTCGCTGGCTGGGGCAGCCTCGTCGCGAACCATCTGGTGCGTATTAAAAGCGGTGCTGTAAATATTGCTGAAAACTAATGCGTTATCAGCTCCTATAGGCGCAGGGGCCTGCGAGCTCTCCATATGCTGGGGTATGTAGATGGCGTGGCACGCGGAAGGAAAGGTGTCGCATCGGCCAGGAGCTCCTCGGGCAGGGTTTGCATAATCCTGATGGAAGTTTGTCCCGACAGAGAGGGGGAAGGAGGGAGGGGAGGGGGAGGGAGAGGGAAGGCCCCTCTCCCCGTCCGGCTCGCGCTGACGACGATAGGGTGTGCAACTTCTGACGTCACGTCACATCGGGCCGGGGCGCAGACGTGACCCAGGCAGGAGCTCATCTGTTTCTCATCACTTGGGAAGTTTCTCTCGCTCCTCTCCCTCCCTCCTTCCCTCTCCCTTTCTCCTTAATTCCTCCCCCCCCCCCCCCCCCCCCCCTTCTTCCACGTAAATAAGCAGGGGCAGGCTCCATCCCCGTCCCCTCCCCATCCCCGCCGCCGCCGCCCGGGCACCCCGCAGGGACGGGATGGGAGATGCGGGCGCACCCCCACACGGGGTGTCCCTGTCGCCCCCCTACACCCCCCGCCCCGTCCCGTCCCACTCCTCTCCCTATTCCCATGCCATTGTTCGCACCCGCAAGCCAACTTTGGCTGCCGATTCAAAGCCCGGCAGTTCCCTGGCTCCTGCATTGTACTGAGGGTCACTTACTCTTTTCTCGGAGTTGGGCTCTCCTCCTTAATCTCTCCTCTTCTCTGCTTCTCACGAGCTGACGCCTTCTCCCCACGCACCCGGTGCTGCCACAGAGGCTCATCTTGATAAACCTGCTGCTAATGATGGGCCAGTGCAACCAGCAAAGAAATAAAAACTCTCTGCTCGGCGCCCCCCCCCCCTTTTTTTTTTTTCCTCCAGGCTGCATTCCCCTCTGACCGCTGCCGCCTTTAATTATGGGAGCTATATTTCTTCCCTGGGAGTCAATCGTGGGGATTTTTTAGGTAGAAAGGCGTTTCAGCGGAGTTATTTTTGAGCAGGGACCAGTGCCCTATATCCAGAGGCTTTGAGTGAAGTGCAGATTGAGACATATCGGGTTCCCTATAAAAGGATCATTTCTTGTGGGAGGTTGGACACGAAGTTTGGACTCGTGACTTGCATTCCTGAGAGACATGCATATTTTAAAACAACAAAGCAACCTCGGAAGAAGGCTTAGAGGAGGGGAGAGGGAGGGAAAAAAAAGGGAAAAAAGAAAAAACTTGGAAAGAAGTTACTAAGTGACAAACATCTGTCAACATGGACCAATTTGTATGGCTCTCGGGGGGGAAGAAAAAAAAAAAAGTACCTGACTAGTTTTATTTATCACTTCAGGGAGCCACAACTACTTTGCTGGAAGTTTGTGTGGCTCTTCAGCCTCTCAGAAATGCACTTTGACTCAAAACCGGGAGTTTAAAGCGCTTTTCTGGCCTGTGAAATGAAGTCCCAAGTCCTTCTTCTGCCGGCTCTTTGCGTGGAGCAGGTTCAGCGCTGCAAAAGTTTATCTCACGCCCCCACACCCCCCAAAAAAATAACCCCGGAGGAGAGCAAACGTGGGGACTCGTGTCTGTTGAAGGAAGCCATCGGCAGACTCGACCCCGCATCACGGATAGTGTCTCTGGAAAGTGGAAAAAACATGGTGAAAAATGACGGCCCTGGCTTACTGCAAACACCGAGGGGCGAGGGGATGCTCGGGGCCGCGCGTAGTGCCCCCCGCTTCCACGTCCAAAGAGGGAGGGGGATGGGAAATAATAATGACAATTATATATATATATATAAAATAAAAGTAAAGTGTCGGGGAGGTGGGCGGGGGGGACCCCAGGTGGGCGGGCGGCTTGCGGCCGGGCAGCGGTGCGGGCAGCCGTGCGGGCAGCGGGGCCGCGGGGGTCTGGGCTGCCGGCGGGGGTTTTTAGACAAAAGGAGAAAGCCTGATGGTGAGCTGGATATCTCTGTTAGTTGTCAGTGCAGGTCCAGGGCTGCCGAGGAATGCTAATCAGCCCTCGCCGAGCGGGATGCGGCCGGGGCTGCCTCCCGGTGCGCGCACCCGCACACGCGCAGCGGCGGGTCCCCGACACACGCACACACCTCGACCCCCGCCGCCCCGCGCGTGGGACGGTGCTTCGTTTGTTTGGCCGAGCAATGCTATGACCAGCCATAAACGTTATATACAGCAAATGTCTTCCTAAATCAACACAATAGGATAGCTTAGAGCCACCAGCCCGCTTCTCCTTCGAAGAGCCTGCCTTCCCCCACCCCCCACCCCCACCCCAATCCTTTCTTCCTTTTCTTTTTTCTTTTTTTTTAAACAACTGGGGATATTTTATACCCTGTAGTTTTGGATTTGATCCATTGCTTTAAGCTTGATGGAGGGTTCTGCAGACAAGGAGATGTATATACACTATTATACAGCCATCATTGAGATTACTAACAGTGACTCTCTTGTCAGCCAGACGGTCCTGCTTTGAAACACTACTCACATTATCCTGATTTTTCAAAATTGGGGGTAAGGAGAGGGAGGGGAGATACAATTTCCCACTGTCCCTTTTGTTAATTGTTTTCTTTCCTCGCAATTACGTTTATAACCAAATTGGGCCCGTTTCACGTAGTGTCTTTGTATTTCTAGTGGAAGCCACGTGGGGGTGGGAGAAGAGATCCTGACATCCCTCCTCAAGCCATCTTCCGAATACCACCGCCACCACCCTCCGCACACAAAACCTGGCACATCAGTGACTACCAAAATCGGGCCGGAGAGGGCACCCTGCCTGCCCCCCCGCCCCTAGCCCCAACAGTGGCAGTGCGGCGGGGTGGCGGGATGTCTGAGACCCTTTCCCACAGCTGGGTAATGTAATTCTTTTAGGTGGCTGCATCTTGCACCAGAGCAGCCATGGGAAAACGTCCAGCGGGGATGACCCCGCTTAAAAATTTAAGGGATGGGGAGTGGGGGGTAGCCCCAAAGCACTGTCAGGCAGGCTTTTCCTCTGGGGGAAAGGGAGAGGGAGGGAGAGAGGGGCAGGAGCTGTGGTGAGGGGATCACCTTGGGAAGTAGTCGCCTTTCCCATCTCTGCAGTTTCAGCCTCATTCCCTGGCTCCTTTGCGCTGAAGGTGATCAGAGGGGAGAAGGTGCTGAAATATTTAAGGGAGCATTTAAACCCAGAGCCTTCCATGAATGAAAAGGGAGGGGGTGAAAAAAAAAAAAAGTTGGAAAATGGATTCGCTGACAAGTAAGGATAATAAATGAGAGGCGCTTTCAGATAGATATCTCAGACGTGAAATTGCACCCAGCTGGTTGTGTAAGCAAACAAATAGTTTCATGTTAGGGACTCTCGACTTGTGGCTTGATGAATAGAACACGACAGAGGTAAATGGGTCTTTAACTCATTTAGGAATAAAACTCTTTGGCTTCCTAAGTAAAAGACGTGGTGACGCCATGGATCCTGAGCAAGCACTTTAACAAGAGTTTTATTAGTTTCCACTTGTGCTCTCGGATCTCCCCTCTCGCTCACCTCCTCTCTTACGCCTCTGTTTTTTTCCATATCTCTCTTTTTTCCTTTTACCCTTTTTCTTTCTCTTCCCCTTCCCCTCCTTCTCTGTCTCTTTAAAAAAAAAATATTTTCCCCTCGAAAACGCCTTCTCGTAAGAGGGATCCCCCACGTCACCAGGAAACCCGGCAGATTTGCAAGGTACCCGGGCAAGTCGGACCAGGAGCCTGCCCATGGCAACCGAGAGTCGTGGGTTTCGAAATGTATTTATTTGTCATTCTTACTGAGCTCTGGAATCACTGCAGAACACTCATCCTCAGCCGCTCTGACCCACGGGGGAATTAGAAAGGGGAGGGTGTCTAAAAGAAAAAAAATCTCACGTCAAAGTCAGTGACTGTGAAGCCAATTAGAAAGGGAGCCTTTTAAAACAACTATATAGACATGTTTCGTGGAGGTCACGCCGTTTCAGAAATTAGCCCCAGGATGTAAAGAAACGGGAAGAAAAGTGGGGAAGGGCAAGGGGACGAATTTCTACCTCTCCCAGCAAAGCAGAGAGCAGGCAGGATAAAGACGCAGGTCTGGAGAAGAAGGAGGGGTTGGGGGGGAGGGAAAATGGGAAAAAAACCCGAACTTGCTATTTCAAGACTTAAAACCTAACGCTTTGAATAGTCAAAATGCCCCATGAAACCAGAGGAAGCATGTCGACAGTGTCTGTAATAGCCGTGCACATGCATTCGCGGAGGTTGCCTATGAATGGCTGCGCGCCCGGACACTGCTGGTGGGGGGGCAGTAGCGAGCCCGACACCCCCCCCCCCCGGTCCCACCCTCCGTCCCTCTGTCCGTCCGTCGGAGGGTCCGTCCAGGCCAGGCTGGACCACCGTCCCTGCCTGCGCATCCTTCGGCAGCCTGCGGTGGTTGGGAAGGGGCTGCCTGGCTGACCTACCCCACAGGTAACAACAACAACAGCAAAACAACTAAATGCACAAAATAATTTAGAAAGCCTCTGAGGGTGTGTTAAGCCCTTTCCGTCGGTTAAAATAGGTTTCCGTCTTCACGTGGGGAGCCAAAGAGTTTCCCGGGCGTGAAGCAGTGCAGAATTCACTTTTTCTCGTACTGCTGCTGCTGCCACTGGCACTGACCCCGAGCCAGAGCTCCGCACCCGAGACCCTCCGCGTTCCCGCAGGGAAGGAGCCGTTCTGCTTCCTGACCCGCCGCTTTTAGTGACGGCCGCCAGAGAGGCCACTCGCTGTGGAGTTCCACCCCCACGCCCCCCAATTCCACCAAATTCAGAGGAGTCCGGGAAAAGTCGGGGGTCACTCTTTCCCCTCACCCCGGGGGCGGGCTCATCGACCTCTCCCCTGCAGATGAAGGGGGTGGGTGGAGGCCGAGCCGCTCAAACGGTCGTGTCCCCCTCCCCGGGTCGGGGGTATCAGTGGAGAAGCCCCGGGGAAGGGACAGCGGCAGCCCCTTCCCCTTGCCGAGCAGCCGGAGAAGGTGCGGGAAGGGCAGGGGACGGGCACGACCCCTGTCCCGGCTCTGCCCCTGTCACTGCCGGAACCCACCCCGCCTTCCCCGCCTCACCTCGAGTTCAACCTACCACTTAGCAGCATTTCCAAATATTTATTCGATTGAATATATAGAAAAAGGCCTAATTGGGCGGTGGGAGGAGGCAAGCTAGTTAGCGAGGAGCTAAGAGGTGTGTGTGTGGGGGCTTTGTATCTGCCGTGCCCTGAGCGGATCCCCGGCACGGGGCTGGGCTGGGCTGGGCCGGGGGTTCGCCCCCCTTCCCCAAACCCCAGCCCTCCACCCGCTTCCCCTCCCTACGCCCCAAAGCGCTGCCGCAGCGGTCGGTGGGCGCGGAGGGGCCGCGGAGCCCTGCGCGGCAGGGAGGGATGGAGGGCTGAGGGTGATGCCCTGCCGAGCCCCCCCTGAGGAGCTCGGGGGGCTCCGCGGGGGACCGAGCCCGGGCCCGGCGACAACAAGGCAGGAGAAATGTAGCTATAGTTGGTTTTAAAGCAGTATATTGCAGGTTACGAACAAGGCAGTAGAAACTTGTGGAGGGACCCCGGCCCCTCTCCAAATGAACTTTTTTTTCCTTTTTCTTTCTTTTTTTTCTGGTTTTTTTTCCTTTTTTTCCCCAACAAATGGCACTCGGTGATGCGATCATACAATATTTTTAGCCGCCGTATGAATGCCCGAGAGGCTGGAGCGTGGCAAATGAAAACATCCACCGACACAACCACAGACTGGGTAGTTAACACTTCAGAACACGATACCGTCTTATAAGCAAAGTTTAATAAGGGATTGAAACACTTCTTTCTAGGCACATACATGGAAATAAGTGCATCTTGTACACCTCCTCTACACCTGCAAGTTTCTTGGCAATCAGTGGGTTATTATTATTCATAAATATGAAAATTAATTGAAAAATACGTTTCTGACCTACGAAAAAGTTTATCTGTTTTCATCAGTGGGATAACACTGTAATGAATATATTTACATCTCATTGGAAGAAACTGAGACCTGTCTTTCTCTTCCGATATCCCCATTTGTTTAGTTTATTGTGTTTTGTGTAGGTTGTTGGGTTTTTCTTCTTTTTTGCTGTTTTGTTGTGGGTTTTGTGATTTTCTTGCTGTTTTGAGTTTGTTGGGGTTTTTTTAATTTTTTGTTTGTTTGTTTCTGTTTTTAACTGCTAATCCAGCTGGGTACGCAGTCACCCATCCCACCAAAAAGCAATGCTGAAGAGCTGCTTGCAGCACCTCCCGGGGGCTGAGCATCCCTGCTCGCTCCCCGCTGGCAGCCCTGGGGGGCTGCTGGACCCACTCTGCCCGGGGAAGGCAACCAGGGCGAGGAGCAAAGCTGTCGCCTATGCAGCGTCCATGCGAGTGAGAAAAGGCAGGGTGTCTGTCTGTCTGTCTAATTCCCGTCCTTGTGTGTCCAGGTCTGAAATCATCCGTGTCTCCCCCACGACCCCGTCCCCCCCGCGTCCCCCCGTCCCAGCACCTATGAATACAGGCTGCTTCTCCATCCTGAAATGGGCTCTACTCCCATAGAGGATCTGCCCGCAATGTTGATTATCCAGCTATAAGTGCCTACTGTATAGAGCTGCTCTCGCCTCGGATCTGCTGCGCCTAGAATATTAAAAACCCCAAGCGGGTTGGATTGAAGGATCTTGTTAATGCAAAAAAAAAAAAAAAAAAAAAAAAAAAAAAAAAAAAAAAAAAGAGAGAGAGAGAGAGAGAGAGAGAAGGAGAGTACGGAGGACAGCAAATTAAAAGGAAAACATTGCCCATGACTCCACAAACTAAAAAGCCTGCTTCATCCGGGCTTGTTTGGAGGGCACAGGAGATGTCAGCGTGAGGGGGGGGAGGGAATGTTATTTTTAAAGATCCAGCTTTATTAATACGTTAAGAAAAAGCTCCCTTGGTAGTATGTGTTCTTACAGCTCCGACTCAGATCCTATAAAACATTAATGCACTGAAAGCTGTTACAGAGATCTGCACCACCAGCTAGAAGCATTGTGAAGCCTTTACCTTCAAAGGAGCTCCATTACAGCAACGATTTTTAATTTTCTTTGCAAAAAAAGACAAACCGAAATGAAGCGGGGCTTTTGGCACAAAGCTCGGGCTCCTGTGTTGGGTGGCCACGGTGTGGGGGGCGCAGCCCATGTTTTGTGCGTGGCCATGGCACACCAGCACACGTGAAATGTGCTGGCTCGCCACCCAATGAGCAAGCATCCAGTTGGATTTCTATATTAATGGGCTGGGAATACCCTCCATGCGCAGTGACTGGAGTCAGGAGAAACAGGGAGAGGGATGTTTCAGCTGACAGCAAGCACAAGGCGTGCACACTGGAGCACATGCCAGGGTCTGTGAGTCCTTGGGGTGGAAAAGAAGAGAGAAGAAGCAAGAACACCCTCCCCAAAAACACCCCACCCCAAGCCCCCAAAAGCAGAAAGCCACCATGCCTGCAACAAGCAGGAGTCACGGCTGCAGTATGCCTTCCCACTGTCTGCGCAATGACGGTGGCATACGGTGACTTCAATCCATGCACACCATGTCTAAGAGCAAGCAGCAAGGTGTGAACTCATCATAAACTCCAACTGATGGGAAAAGGTGTCTCAAAAAAGGGTAGGCCAGCGTGACAGGCCCATCAGCCTTGGCAGAAAGTGTACTGCGCAGTCCCAGTGAGGTGAGGTCACCTACAGCACCGAGCCGCACCTCCCGCTCCCTCTTCCTAGGCCTCAACAGTTCAGCCCTAAACTTACACAGCCAAGTCAGTTTGGGAACATCACGTGGTTTATGGAACTTGGTTACCCCTCACAAGCATTTTTAAAGTTCTCCCTTTTAACACCAGTACAGGAGTTAAAAATCTAGGGAGATTGTGTTGTTGTTGGGGTTTTTTTTTATGCTTAGCTTTTTTTGTTGGTTTTTTTTGTTTGTTTTTTGGTGAACTGTTGGCATGTTTCAAGCAACAAGACTCATGGGTTGTGGGGTGATAAGTTGAATTTTTTTGCTAAATTCTTTTATTTTTGTTTAAATTCTCACTTCAATTTTAATTCTTGAAGAACAGCTTCGACAACATATATCGCACTCATTATAAGAAGCAAAGGGTTATATCAAAAATTATTAGTATAGAATCACAGGAAACCTGGTTTGGAACCAGAAAAAAATACAAAACAGATATAGATACATAGACACAGGACAATTTTTTTTTATAATTATTTGGAAAATGTTATTTTCCCCTAATTCTCGTTTCTTTTTTTTTTCTTTATGCGCATACGATGTTTTAAGTTTTACAAAAAATGAAAATAAAGACTAATATTTTACAAAATGAGTAACAATGCTCGTGGTAAGTGTTTGCGCGTGGAATTTTTTTGTTTGTTTTTTGTTTGTTTGTTTTTCATTCTACACAAGGTTCAGTTCAGTTTCAACGCGTTTTGTTTTGTTTGTTACTGTACAGCATATATCAACAACAGTCCACAATAAATCCTGGAAGATCCAGTATCCCCTTCAGGTTTGATTAATATCCCCTCAATACTCATATTTTTTTTATTTTTATTTTTTTTACTTTTTTTGCTTTTTTTGTCTCTTTTATTATTATTATTTATTTTTTTCCCTCCTCTCCGGGGGGGGAGAGAAAAAAAAAAAGGCAAAAAAAAAAAAGAAAAAAACAAAGCGCGAAACACCACAACCTCCACGGACGCGAGGTCCGTCCTTCTCCCCACCACGGCCACACCTCTGCTCCTACTCGGCCCTTTCTTTTGTTCAGTGTCCGCCTCCCGGGCCCCCCCGCACCCCGACTGCCCCTCGGTGCGAGCGTTCCCGCTCCCGCCGCCGCCGCTCCGCCGCGTCTCTGCCGGGGGTGCGGGCCGGGCTCTAGGAGCACTGGATGGACATGTAAGGCCAGTTGAAGCTGCTCCCCGACAGTAGCATATCCCTGATGAGGGTTTCGATGGGGGTTTTACCTACCAAGCGGACGAAGAAGAGCTGCTCGATGACGGAGGAGGAGACGGTGCGCAGGGAGGGCAGCCGCAGCAGCAGCTTCCCGAAGCGGCTGGGTTGGTTGGGGTACTGGCTCCTCACGTACTCCTCCAGCGCGCACTGGGACTTCTCCTGCAGGCTTTCGATGTGGGCCGCATCCGACAGGCCGCAGGCGTCTGCCCGCCGCACCGCGCCCGCGGAGGCAGCCGCGGATCGGCGGCGGGGGGGGGGGGGGAGAGGAGGAGGAGGAGGAGGAGGAGGAGGAGGAGGAGGAGGAGGAAGAGGAGGAGGAGGAGGAGGAAGGGGGGGAGACGGTTAGTGGCGGGGAAGCGCACGGGGAAGCGCCGCCGGGATGGGGGGACACCCCCAAAGGCGCAGCCCCCCATCCCGTCCCGTCCCGTCCCGTCCCATCCCACCCCATCCCGCACCGCCGCCGCCCTCGCCGCCCTCGTGGGTGTTTCTCCACGGGGGGTGTGGTGGGGTCCCCGCACCCCCATCACACACACAGACACGCACACACAGAGACACACACCACCACCACCACACACCCCCCAGCACCCCCGGACACTCCGCGCCGGCGAGCGCGGTCCCGGCTCCAGGGAGCCCTGCAGCGGGCTGCTGGAAAGCGGGACCAGCCCCCGGTGAATACCACCGAGGGGAGGGAGGGGAAAGGAGGGTACTGGGCAAAATACTACCACTAACAACAACAACAACAACAACAACAACAATAATAACAATAATAATAAAGATAAAAAGCACAGGCGCGCACACGCAGAGGGAGGCAGAGGGAGTTTGTTGACATGGCTGCACATCAGAGGGAGGCAGCGGCTGTGACCTGCGGCGGCTGGCAGGGAGCCGGCCGGGGGATGCCGGGGAGAGAGGGGGTCCCCCCTGTTCCTGCCCCGCCGGCAGCCCATCGCAAATTAGCTACATCTTTGAGGGCTGTTCGGTAAATCCGGCGGAAAACAGGCTGGGTTAGTTCGGGCTTGCGCTGAGCCGGCGCCTGCAGCCCCCAGACACAAAGCTGGGGAGGGCTGCAGCGAGTGAGCCTTGCCTAAATGTGGCCTGGGAGACTCGCCCCCACCCCCCACCCCGCTCCATAGGTCCCTATGGCACGTATACAGCCAGGAGCCTACCCCTAGCTCCTCTCAGAACGATACGACCTGGGCAAACGCGTACTAACCCGAGCGCAGAAACCCTTCATATCCTTGCATCTGTACCTATAGACGTTATTCCACGCATAGGTACGCGCAGGGAGGTAACAGATGCATCTGTGCGTTTACATGCACACGCGCATCCTATCTCTCTGAAGGCAGAGCCAAAAACGGGGGATAATTTTGCACCGGCTCCTTGCTGAAGGACTTCCTCAGGAGGCTACGGTCGGGAAAAAGTGGTGGGTATGCCCGGATGGTTGAAATCATCCACATTGTTGCGGAGATTAATAATAAATATTTTTTTAAAAAAACCAAACAACAACAAACAAACCAAAACCAAAACTACATCACGATCAGAGGGAGGCAGTCAGCTAGCAGTGCAGTTTAACATAGATCAAAGCCAGACTTTGCTAATATATAGATCCGTATATGAAATAACGCATGTTAATGGCCCCCAAAAGGACATTACAAAATTGTGAACGTAGAGTTATGACCCTGGAAAGACACAACAAATTATTCAAAGCCAAAAAAAAAAAAAAAAAAAGAAAGAAAAAAAAAGAAAGAAAAGAAAAAAAAATCTGTCGCAACTGCATTTTTGAAGTTTAAGTCTTCTCATATCAAGAACTGGCTTTACAAAGATTTCTGAACACCTTCATCTACAATACTATGGCCTCGAGCAAAAATACAAATAAAACAAGCCATAATTCAGGAACTTCTGAGGAGGAGAACCTTTGACCTGAGCTGCGGACTTGGCATCCCTCAGATATACAATTATCTGAGCTAGTCTGCTCTGCTAATCCATACTGTACCTTTCATGCAATGATATTTTGCAACATCTGAAGCACCAAGTTACAACATATATATCTATCAAAAGCTCAGGCCTGTTCTTGTTTGCAATATATATCAAAACCACAGGCCTGTTCATATGTTGATTGCCACCAATCACACTCCATATTTACATATATCTTGCTATTTTACATGCATTATCTGCCCATTATGCATTAAGATCCTATTCAACTTCCAAACAATGCAATATGAAAGGGTCTTACTGACACCCTAGCAGGGCTTTTTTCTTTATGCCCCATATGTCATACCCTTAAGGTTAGTAAAATATTTATCAGATATTTACGATAAGTGCACCTACAACTGCAGGTCACTGGACAATGCAGACAGGGAAGTTGCTGGCTAGAAGGGCGGCAGCCTGCGGAGGCGAGGGGTGGGGGTGGGGGTGTTTAAGAAAAATACGCCTTGGTTTTTGCCTTAGACCTCCTAACACTCAGGATTTTCTCATGCCGATAATATCTATTGAGCTTTAATTATTTAAAATGGCCTGGCATATGCCTTTACTCGGGTTTTATTCCACATCCTTAAAGGTGGCGGTGGGAAGGCTTAATTCTCCCCTCAGAATGGGATTAAAAATAATAGTAATTAAGGGATGCACAGCTCGATTAGATTACAGAGTCCAGAGAGGTGCAATCCATGGGAGAAATAATGCAATCCGTGTTTACTGGAGGTGAATTATTATTCCATCTCAGAAAGTGGGCTAATGTGAAAATCCTGTGTGCGCCTCACTTTTTTATATGGCAGTGTGTCAATAAGGGAAAGCTCTATATTTCTTCCTGCAGTCTATGGAAAAGAAATTATGTAAATAAATAACCATTACTGTTCAGCACACTCCAGCCTTTCCCTTTGTAGTGGCGGGAATGTATTTCATGTTACGCGTTCAGAAGAGTTTAGTGTTGAGAAAATATAGATGTAATCAGCTGGCATCTAACTAGAAATCAAAGTTCTTATTGCGCTGCAAATAGATTTATTGGATTTATGTTATCTGGCTCGGTCCTTTCCTGGAAACGTTTATTTATGATGAGGAAAAGCTAGGTGCAGGAATTAATAACTCTATAAAGTCTGGAGTTTTTTTTGGCGGGGGGGCAGGGGGCAGAGGAAGGG